>NW_027275040.1:0-70487 GCF_030028105.1 Mobula birostris
AACAAAATGGACTCTTGACTTTACAATCTTACTCATTATGATCCTGCACTTTATTGTATGCCTGCACTGCACTCTCTCTGTAACTGTCACACTTTATTCTGCATTTTGTTACTGTTTTACCTTGTTCCTCCTCAATGCACTGTGTAATGATCTGGTCTGTGTGAACAGCTTGCAAGACATGTACCACGGTACATGTGACGATAATAGACCAACTCCAACTCCAGCAGAGCAGGGCAGATGGCCTACTCCTGCCCATTTCTTACACTCTTGGGCATGCACTGCAACCCATCTCAAATTAAGATAGGCAATGCAGGAATACATCTTTCCCCCCATGACTCTCATCATTATATTTACAAACTCATCTTCATTTTTAATGTCTTGCCATCTGATTATCTTCAAAGCTCCTGACTGTCAACATCTCTGAAAATCTATCCTGAACCCAACGTATTGATGCAATTACGAAGAAGGCACATCGGCAGCTATATTACGTCAGGAGTTTGAGCAGATTTGCCACGTCACTGACGACTAGTAATTTTCTACTGATATACCGTGGAGATTCTGGCTGGCTGCATCACAGCCTAGTACGGAGACACCAATGCACAGGATCAGAAAAAGCTGCCTAGGGTCGTAGCCTCAGCCAGCTCCATCATGGGCACTGGCCTCCCCCGCAGAGGACGTCGTCAACATGCAGTATTGGTCATTAATGACCCACACCTCTCAGGACATTCCCTCCTCTCATTACTACCACCAACGAGGAGATACCTAATGACCCACACTCAACAATTTAGCAACAGCTTCTTCCCTTCCCATCAGATTTCTGTACAGACCATGGCCACTATTTTGCTCTCTTTCTGCATTATTTATTATTTCATACCCATTTCTTTGGGTGGCAGGGTGGAAACACAGGAGGTGCAAGGCACTCTCCTTCCCTCTGCTAACCTGCAGGTCGCCCTCGGGCAAGGCGTAGCACCTGTAGATGAGGTCCTTTATCATCTGCCAGACGATGCTGAGGATGTTCTACGAGTCTGTGGTGGCCAGGGCTATCATGTTTGCTGTTGTGTGCTGGGGCAGCAGGCTGAGGGTAGCAGACACCAACAGAATCAACAAACTTATTCGTAAGGCCAGTGATGTTGTGGGGATGGAACTGGACTCTCTGACGGTGGTGTCTGAAAAGAGGATGTTGTCCAAGTTGCATGCCATCTTGGTCAATGTCGCCCATCCACTACATAATGTACTGGGTGGGCACAGGAGTACATTCAGCCAGAGACTCATTCCACCGAGATGCAGCACTGAGCGTCATAGGAAGTCATTCCTGCCTGTGGCCATCAAACTTTACAACTCCTCCCTTGGAGGGTCAGACACCCTGAGCCAATAGGCTGGTCCTAGACCTATTTCATAATTTACTGGCATAATTTACATATTACTATTTAACTATTTATGGTTCTATTACTATTTAATTATTTATGGTGCAACTGTAACGAAAACCAATTTCCCCCAGGGTCAATAAAGTATGACTATGAAGGCAATGACAGACCACTTCTGTAGAAAAAAATTGCCAAGGACAATCATGGTCATGGAAAGACCATGATCGCCCACGCTATACAACATATTTATTATATTCACTTACAGTAATTTTACTGTATTGTACTGTACTGCTGCCGCAAAAACAAGTTTCACGGCGTTATGGCAGTGATAATAAACCTGATTTTGATCTTCCGCCCTTCCCGTCAAGGCTTTCGCTTGTGCATGCTCAGCTTCTCTCTGACTTCTGATGTGGTGACAGTTTCCTCTGCCGCCTAACACTGGTCCTCTTGCAGGTCAGAACTGCAATTTGCTGCAAAGCGCGACCACTTCCCCCTCTGTCAAAGAGAGAGGAAGGAAATTGCAGCATTTCTCACTGAACAGTAGCTGGGTGTGAGGGAGCAGGCTTTATCTCTGCCTTTTCAGCCACCTCAAAGACAATGTTTTAAAAAATCCTGTTCCAACCCGCAGGTGAGAGGCACAAAGGAAGAAATCCAGTTTTCTGATAGAAACAGTATTCCATTCGTAAAATAATTCTCCTGCACCTTTCAAATAATGATGAGGCATAAAACGCTTTGTAGCAACCCCAGTTTCACAAGGGCGGGAGCCTGTGCACAGCACGATCCCACTAACAGCAATTATAACGGCACGAATGGGGGTGTCGCTGAACCTCGGAGCGCAGGCACCAGGCAGGTTCCTCTGACCGAGCCGCGCTCCCTCAGGGGGTTCTCCACCCAGCTCGGTCCCCCTCCCCCGGCTACACACTCACCCCTCGGGCCGGCAGTCGCGGCGTCGCATTCTTGTACTTCGACGCCTTAAAGCGACTCATGACGCCGCCGCCTCCACCGCCGCTCGGTCAGCGATTGCACCGGCTGTCCCGGGGCGGGGTTCGGCCAGCAGCTACAACCGCCCGCACACTACCGGGCCCGGTCACGGGACACCTGTCAATCACCAGCGGCGGCGTGGGCGCGGCCTGATCCAGCGAATGGAGGGGACGCGTGGGCGGAGCTTAGCATAAATTGACGGGAACACGTGGGCGCAGGTCGGAACGATTCATAGTCATACTTCATTGATCCTGGGGGAAATCGGTTTTCGTTACAGTTGCACCATAAATAATTAACTAGTAATAAAACCATAAATAGTTAAATAGTAATATGTAAATTATGCCAGGAAATAAGTCCAGGACCAGCCAATTGGTTCAGGGTGTCTGACCATCCAAGGGAGGACTTGTAAAGTTTGATGGCCACAGGCAGGAATGACTTCCTATGACGCTCTGTGTTGCATCTCGGAGGAATGAGTCTCTGGCTGAATGTACTCCTGTGCCCACCCAGTACATTATGTAGTGGATGGGAGACATTGACCAAGATGGCATGCACTTGGACAGCATCCTCTTTTCAGACACCACTGTCAGAGAGTCCAGTTCCATCCCCACATCATCACTGGCCTTACGAATGAGTTTGTTGATCCTGTTGGTGTCTGCTACCCTCAGCCTGCTGCCCCAGCACACAACAGCAAACATGATAGCACTGGCCACCACAGACTCGTAGAACATCCTCAGCATCGTCCAGCAGATGTTAAAGGACCTCAATCTCCTCAGGAAATACAGACGGCTCTGACCCTTCTTGTAGACAGCCTCACTGTTCTTTGACCAGTCCAGTTTATTGTCAATTCGTATCAGATCAATTCAGCATCAGATTTACACGAACTTTTGTTTATGACAAGAACACAGGGCAAGGCATAAAATTACTAAAAACTACAATAAATTAAAAGTGAAAAAATAAATAACTAAACTGCATTCACAGACCGGCTGGAATTCTGACAGCAGAGGGGAAGAAGCTGTTCCTAAAACTCCTGAGAGTATGTCTTTATGCTCCTGTACCTCCTCCCTCATGGAGACAAGGGCATATTCCAGATGGTGAGGGTTCTTAATGATGGATGCCACCTTCTTGAGGCACCCGCTTCTGAGGATGTCCTCACTGGTGGGGAGGATTGTGCCCCGAAGGAGCAGTCTGTATCCTGTGAATTAGAGCCTCCATACCGGGAGGTAGAATGCACTCCACTGAAGACATTTCTGGAGTCTTTGGAGACATACCAAATCTCCTCAGACTGAAATATGTCATGAAGGTTGCTCATTTCAGCCTGAAATTTTCAGAGGTAGTGTTCATGGACTGCTCAGCTTTGATGGAAAAAGGGGAGAAACTGGTCCTAAATTGGTAAGCGTCGGTCTTTAGCCTGAAAATCAACAAACAATAGATGCTGTAAATCCGAAATAAAAACGAATTGCTGAAAACTTTCAGAAGCAGTTAACATTTACATAATCTGTGTTCCCATCTCACTCTCATTTACATCTCTCACTAGTTACTAAAGTACTCTTTTCTGTTTTTACTGCCAAGTGAAAGTCCTCCATTTTTTTAACCACATATCTGTACATACACAAGTATACCTCATTGTATATAGTTCACGATTATTTGCACTATTGTTTTGTTTGCTTTTTGATTCTGTACAGCCAGAGCTCAGGGAAATCGGCATCAAATTCCCTGTATGTGTCCACATACTTGGCGATAATAAAGGATTCTGATTCTGAATATTCCGTCTTCCATGTCCTTACCTATTTATCTATCCCCCAGCACCAGTCTACACTTCCCGCTGCCAACATAATCAAAGACCCCACCCACCCCTTACATTCTCTGCTCCCTCTCCCATCTGGCAGAAGATACAAAATCCTATAACCACCATGAGCCTCAATGATTTTTTATCCCATTGTCATCAAACTATTGAATGCTTTATTTCCTCGGACATTAAGTTGGTCTCTTGACCTTACAATCTACCTCGTTGTCATTTTCCACCTTATTGTCTGCCTGCAGTGTACTTGCTCTGTAGCCATTGCACTTTATTCTGCGTTGTTATTGTTTTATCTTGAACTACCTCAGTGCACTGTACTGAAATGGGCCCAGGGGACGGGACAAGTGGGGCAATAACGGGATTGCCCTTCCCCGCAACCCCAGCACTCAGCGGCCAGACACAGCCTGTCGCGCAGGCGCAGTGTTGCGGTGACGTCTCCGGCGTGCGACAGCGAGCGTATCTGCGCAGGCGCACCAAGATGGCGGCGGTGCGGTGCCTAACGCGTCTGGTGTCTGTGTCCTCGGGCCCGGCGGCCGCTGCCCCGCTGCTCGATGCCGGGGCTTTGCCAATCTATGCTTCCCGCCGGCTCAGCACCACCTTCGTGAAGGGTCGCGGGCTTCTGTCGGCCGGAGGGGTGGGCCTGAGGCTCGGGCTGGAGCTGTGGCTCAGACGGCCCGGTGAGTAGAGGCATGGAGGTTAGGGGTCAGTTGGTGTTCGCCCATCGGGAGCCGGGCCGCGGGAGCTTTCAGCCCCGGAGTCGCGCAGGGAGGAGGGCGATTCGCTTGGCCGTGAGGGATTTCTCTGCTACCCCGCCCTCCCAGTGGCTTGCAGCCAGGAACCCGTGTGAGGCGAGTTACGGTTGGACTCCTCAGAAGGGCCCTTAACCTCCCCCATGGTCAACTACAGGGCCCCAAGCTGCACGAGATGAAAAATATAAAGTGCGTATTATCTGTCACCAGCCCCTTTTGAGTAAATGTATCGTGTGACCTGGGGTGGGTGGGTGCTGGAATATGGTGTGCTTATGATTCCAGAGAGGAATTCTGGCAAATACCAGGCCCCGCCCCGTTATCTATGGGAAGGACGTCCAGAATTTAGCTATGGAGAAGCCGCAGAATGTTTGACCTGAGACATTGTCCCGAAGCCTCAATAATTCCTTTCCTTCCCCTCAGATGCTTATCGCTGCACTGGGTTTCTCCAGCACAGTTATGTTTGTTCTGGATCGTACCTTCTGCGGTCTCTAGTGTCTGCACTCTGTTCCATTCCACAGATGTTGCCCGAGTTGCTGAACTTTTTCCTCTGGTATTTTGTTGTTGTTGCTGACTTTTAGCATCTACAGTTTTTTAAAATCTGCATTTATAAAATTGGAAGTCATTGAAGAAATGGTGGAGCAGATTAATTGGGCTATTTGGGCTGACACTCGGTTACAGGACCAGCTGATAGTGTTATTGTCTTTTTTAACCATTAAGAACTTAAAGTACTGCGGTCTATTCCAGCCGTGAGTTGCCCATTGGACATTTTTAATGTGGAATGTTGCAAGTCTGATTTATTGTCAGATGGCGGGGAGCTGCGTGGTCTTGGTCATGGTGAGGGCAAGGCCCCAAGCGGCAGTGCCGTCCAAGAGAGGGGGCTGGAGTCGGTGCTGCCCCGGTGTTCTCTGGGCAGGAAACCAGCCACTTCGTGTGCAGCTGCAGGCTGCTGAAGCATTCATGGACTCAATGTGTGACTATATTTTACTGATATCTTATGTGCTTGCTATCTTGTATAGAGTATAACCTTACACCTGAGCTACAGAGTAAAGCTGCTTTGTTTGTCTGTATTCAGTGGTGTAAGGCTGAATGACAATTAAACTCAAACATACCAGACTGAAGTGGAGCCAAGCATTGATGAAGGAGATTGAGGAGGAGATAAGTCTGTAAAGGGTTTGGACATTTTCATAGGAGACGGAATGCATTAGGGGAAAATGTGAGGTGGAGAGCATTCTGACTGTTTGCATCACCATCTGATATGGAGCTACCTCTGCACAGGATTGGAAAATGGTGCAGAGGGTTGTAAATGCAGCCAGCTCTGTCATAGGCAGTAGCTTCCTCCCAGCTGAGGACATCTTCAAAGTGTGATGCCTCATGAAGGGCCTTCGCCACCCAGGATGTGCCCTCTAGGGAGGAGGTACAGGAGCCTGAAGACACACAGGAACAGCTTCTCCCCCTTAGCCATCAGGTTTCTGAATGGTCCATGAACACTGCCTCACTATTTTGTTCCCTATTTGCACTATATATATTTAATTTGATATTTCCCAATGTAACTTACAGTAAATGTAACACTGAACTGCTGCAAAACAACAAATTTAGCCACATACGCCAGAGATATTAAACCTGATCCTGATTAGAAAAGCAAATTTTTGTTTGCGGGAGATCCATGAGTTCTTGGTGCAATGAACGTACTTCATGCACAGCAAACAAGAAGTTGGTCTTTGTTGCAAACGAATGGATTGCAAAAATATGGCTGTCTTTACAATAGAGGGCTTTAGGGAGACCTATCGGGAGAGCTGTACAGCTCTTCTCTTATTTAAGGTAGAACTCGTTTGCCTTGATGACAGTGAAGCAGGTATTGATAAAGTATGTATAAGGGTTAACACGTTAGTTAAAGAATAGCAGCCTGTTCTTTCTGAAGGAAACGGCTGATGATCAACAGATGTGCTAAACCATGCTGAGCCATATTTCTCCTCAGAGTTAGACAGTGTTTCAAGGTCTTTGTTTCTTTGTGGGGTCATGCGCAGAGATAAGACCAGCCTGTTCTGTGTATGTTCTGTCCATTATACCTATTTTGTAATTTGTCTCTCAGTACTGTCAAGCAATAGATAAGTCTTGACTCCAGCTTGGTATGTGTGGGGGTATCTGAACACTATATCTCTTCTGTAAGGGGAATTGAGAGTTATTTGGCGGATCGGGCAAGAACAGTCACAGACTAACTGAGTAAGCCCCAGGTGCTTTGAATAGGGAGTTTGTACTGTTATGAGCCCCTAAGGTTCATATTTTCTGTGGACTCACTTTAAGGCACAAGAAAGAACTGAGACTAACTTTTGGATTTTTGCTGAGTTCGGAGATAGAGCAGCTCGTGGGTCGCCATGGTGACTGAGGGCGGCGTTATTTGATGGACAATGGATGTTATGGTTTCTCTGCAGTGTGTTTACTTTTTACAAGGACAGTTACAGACACAAAGAGACGCATGCTGGGAGTCGAGATGGATTTGATCAATGAAAGACAACAGTGAATGAGGTCCTGGTTTAAACTTGCAGTAGCCCGAAAAGGGGTGAGTTGAGATCGATCTTGAGTATTGATAAATGACTCTTACAAGTTTTCTGCAACTGGAATGAGTTTGCAAGGATCGGTCAGGAGAATCGATCAGTGGCTCTCGCGCTGTGGAGAAGGTGTGACCGGTGGGGAGTTATTCATGTGTCCAACCCTCGCCTGGGTTGATAATTACCACAGAAGAACGGTCCCCTTTTGTTGTGGTCACATTCAGTGACTTTAAAGGAAGAGAAGAGGGGAGAGGAAGGTTTGAAACAGAAGAAACCTAGTGACAAAGAGGTCACTGTTTGGACTCTCTCTCTCTCTCTCTAAGTAGCCCATAAGGGTGAGTTTGATTCCATTCGAATACGAAGGTGTGGTTGTCACATGGTTAATCCACAGGAGTGGGTTCTCTGGTGAGGGGAGAACCTTTGTGAATACCACTTGTGTGATACCCTTGTTTGGGTGTAGTAGTCACTGAAAAAAGGCACCCCTGTGGCAAATCACTGTTAGAGTTATTTCCTATGTCGTTGAACTGGATACGTTTTTTTTGCACTACCTTACTTTCCATTTTTCTATTTATGATTTATAATTTAAATTTTTAATATTTACTAGTTTTTACTATTTTTAATTAATATTTGTAATCCAGGGAGCGGGAAGCGCAGAATCAAATATCACTGTGATGATTGTACGTTCTAGTATCAATTGTTTGGTGACAACAAAGTATAAGTGGCTATCACAGTTGTGTGTTCGGGGTAACCTTGTGTGGAAACTACCTGTGTGTGATAATCCTTGCCTGGGTTGGTAGTTTTACGACTTGAAGAGGGTCCCCTTAGTGATAGACTACTGTTGGTGATAATCCCTACGTGGATTCTGTTGGAGTATCCTGTGGCCACCACTTTGGGATGACCCGTTGCTGAATTCGGGTGTGGTACCACTTGTGTTGAAAGGATATTCGTTGAAGATCACTGTCGTTGATACTTCGTGTGTGGAGTGGAACAACTTTGGAGATGCAATCTACCACAATTGTTATTCTGTATTGCTGTCGTGGAATCTGTGGAATATTGACATAATTGCCTTCTCACAACATTCGCCTTTGGATTACAAACATATCACATTAATTAACCTGAAGAATTAAATAAGACACATCAAAGTTGCTGGTGAACGCAGCAGGCCAGGCAGCATCTCTAGGAAGAGGTGCAGTCGACGTTTCAGGCCGAGACCCTTCGTCAGGACTAACTGAAGGAAGAGTGAGTAAGGGATTTGAAAGTTTGAGGGGGAGATCCAAAATGATAGGAGAAGACAGGAGGGGGAGGGATGGAGCCAAGAGCTGGACAGGTGATTGGCAAAAGGGGATACGAGAGGATCATGGGACAGGAGGTCCGGGAAGAAAGACAGGGGGGGGACCCAGAGGATGGGCAAGAGGTATATTCAGAGGGACAGAGGGAGAAAAAGGAGAGTGAGAGAAAGAATGTGTGCATAAAAATAAGTAACAGATGGGGTACGAGGGGGAGGTGGGGCATTAGCGGAAGTTAGAGAAGTCGATGTTCATGCCATCAGGTTGGAGGCTACCCAGACGGAATATAAGGTGTTGTTCCTCCAACCTGAGTGTGGCTTCATCTTTACAGTAGAGGAGGCCGTGGATAGACATGTCAGAATGGGAATGGGATGTGGAATTAAAATGTGTGGCCACTGGGAGATCCTGCTTTCTCTGGCGGACAGAGCGTAGATGTTCAGCAAAGCGGTCTCCCAGTCTGCGTCAGGTCTCGCCAATATATAAAAGGCCACATCGGGAGCACCGGACGCAGTATATCACCCCAGTCGACTCACAGGTGAAGTGTTGCCTCACCTGGAAGGACTGTTTGGGGCCCTGAATGGTGGTAAGGGAGGAAATGTAAGGGCATGTGTAGCACTTGTTCCGCTTACACGGATAAGTGCCAGGAGGGAGATCAGTGGGGAGGGATGGGGGGGACGAATGGACAAGGGAGTTGCGTAGGGAACGATCCCTGTGGAATGCGGGGGGGGGGGGAGGGAAAGATGTGCTTAGTGGTGGGATCCCGTTGGAGGTGGTGGAAGTTACGGAGAATAATATGTTGGACCCGGAGGCTGGTGGGGTGGTAAGTGAGGACCAGGGGAACCCTATTCCTAGTGGGGTGGCGGGAGGATGGAGTGAGAGCAGATGTACGTGAAATGGGGGAGATGTGTTTAAGAGCAGAGTTGATAGTGGAGGAAGGCCACTTTCTTTTAAAAATGAAGACATCTCCCTCGTCCTAGAATGAAAAGCCTCATCCTGAGAGCAGATGCGGCGGAGACGGAGGAATTGCGAGAAGGGGATGGTGTTTTTGCAAGAGACAGGGTGAGAAGAGGAATAGTCCAGATAGCTGTGAGAGTCAGTAGGCTTATAGTAGACATCAGTGGATAAGCTGTCTCCAGAGACAGAGACAGAAAGATCTAGAAAGGGGAGGGAAGTGTCGGAAATGGACCAGGTAAACTTGAGGGCAGGGTGAAAGTTGGAGGCAAAGTTAATAAAGTCATCGAGTTCTGCATGCGTGCAGAAAGCAGCGCCAATGCAGTCGTCGATGTAGCGAAGGAAAAGTGGGGGACAGATACCAGAATAGGCACGGAACATAGACTGTTCCACAAACCCAACAAAAAGGCAGGCATAGCTAGGACCCATACGGGTGCCCATAGCTACACCTTTAGTTTGGAGGGAGTGGGAGGAGCCAAAGGAGAAATTATTAAGAGTAAGGACTAATTCCGCTAGACGGAGCAGTGTGGTGGTAGAGGGGAACTGATTAGGTCTGGAATCCAAAAAGAAGCGTAGAGCTTTGAGACCTTCCTGATGGGGGATCAACTCAATACCACGAACTGAACTTTACTCATCATCGTAAGATTATCTGTTTACTCCAAGACTTGAAGAAGCTTGATTTTTCATATATTTCCACATTTATATATAATCATTGCTAACCTGTTTGATATATCTGCATTTATATTACTGTATTGCGTAGTTACTAATAAATTCCGTTAGTTAATAGCAATATTGGACTCCAAAGTGTTTTTCATCTCTGCTGGTTCTTTAACCCCTCACAGGGTACGTGACAGTACTTATACGGTTTCTGAGTGACTTTATCCAGATTTGACTTCCACAGTATCAGACTAATCTATGGAATGAGGGTTTGGCTTGTTACGGCTCTAGCTGGAGTTTGGAAGAATGAGAGGTATCTCACTGAAGCTTAAGATTCTGAAGTGCTTTTAATTCCTTTTATACATGACGGATGTCATTGGCAGGATGATTGTTCCTTGTGCATATCTAATTGCCTCTCAGAAGGAGGTGGTCTCTTCAATGAAGATGGTAAGTGACTAGACGGCAGCCTGTAAATGGTGGCACAGGTCTACGTCAGTTACCCCTGCCCTTGGTTGTTCGCAGTTGCAAATGTTGGAGGTGCTGTCAGAGTCGTGATTGTGTCCATCTCGTAGGTGGCACTTGCTGCCACAGCAGGCTGGCAGTGGTTGAGAGAGTGAATGTTAGTGTGGTTTTCTCCTGGATAAAAACATCAAAAGCAAGTGCTGTTGGAGTCGCACTCACCAGGCAAGTGAGTGTAAAAATCAAGTTTATCACTGACGTATGTCTTGAGATTTGTTGTTTTTCAGCAGCTGTACAGTGCAACACAAGTTGCAATGAGAAATATAAAAAGTAGTGCAGAAAGACAGCAAAATAGTGAGAGAGTGTTCATGGACTATTCAGAAATCTAGAAAGTTCCGATTTGTGCATTATTGATGGTGGAAAGTATTACTTGTGTGGCATGAATGTTGGGAGCAACACATTTCACTGTGTTTTGATAAAACATGAGGAAAAAAAAACCTAATCTTTCTCTTTATAAAGCTCCAGAGTAGGTGCTGGTAAGTGGGTTTGGTACCAAGTGTGCTGTCTCTTTCTGTACTGAATGACCCTGGTTGTTTGCTAGTTCTTGTACTGCAAACAGAAACATTCGTAAGCACAAGAAATTCTGCAGATGCTGGAAATTCAAAGCAATGCACAAAATGCTGGAGGAACTCAGCAGGTCAAATAGCATCTGTGGAAATTAGATTAGATTATGAGGACATGCAGTCCTTTCATATTGTCATTTAGTAATGCATGCATTAAGAAATGATACAATATTCCTCTGGTGTGATATCACAGAAACACAGGACAGACCAAGACTGAAAAACCGACAAAAACCACATAATTATAACATATGGTTACAACAGTGCAACAGTACCAGAACTTGATGAAGAACAGGCCATGAGCACAGTAAAAAAAAGTTCAAAGTCTCTCGAAAGTCCCACATCTCACGCAGACGGGAGAAGGAAGAAAACTCTCCCTGCCATACCCGACCACAGTCCGACTCTGAGTTGTCCGAAAACTTCGAGCCCTCCGACACCAAGTACCGAGCACCATCTCTGCCGGACGCTTCGACCCCAGCCTCGGTCGCCAGCAGCAGGCAAAGCCAGGGATTTTTGGGGCCTTCCCTCCGGAGATTCTCGATTGCACAGTAGCAGCGGCGGCGAACCAGGCATTTCAGAAATTTCTCCAGATGTTCCTCTGTGCCTTCTCACGTCTGTCTCCATCAAATCAGAATTGTCCACGGCACCCTACTTACAAATGAATAAACAGTCGACGCTTCAGGCCTAGACCTTAGTTCAGTACCAATGTTTTCTCTGTTGAATGAGTGTCAGCTTCGCTGAGATCATCCCATTCTTCTGAATTAGTGTTAGCTCGAATATACTCCACTATACCCATGAGTCGGAATGGTGAACTACCTTTGCCCTTCCTCGAGGTTACGTTTCCATAATTCCCTTGGAGATAATTTAGTGCCTTTATTAACTATGGTTTTTTCTTCTCCCTCCCAGGCTCTGCACCACATTGTGTAGGTGTGGCTGGATTTCACACAACCTCAGGTTTAGCCAAGACTGACTATTACGAGGTGTTGGGGATTCCACGAAATTCCACGCAGAGGGATATTAAAAAGGCCTATTACCAGGTATGGAGGACGGTGACATTTTACCATCATCGTTATGTGCTGTTCCATATGTGGGCAATCATAAGACCACAAGACAAAGGAGCAGAAGTCGGCCATTCGGCCCATCGAGTCTGCTCCGCCATTTTATCATGAGCTGATCCATTCTCCCATTTAGTCCCACTCCCCCACCTTCACACCATAACCTTTGATGCCCTGGCTACTCAGATACCTATCAATCTCTGCCTTAAATACACCCAATGACTTGGCCTCCACTGCTGCCCGTGGCAAGAAATTCCATAGATTCACCACCCTCTGACTAAAAAAGTTTCTTCGCATTTCTGTTCTGAATGGGCGCCCTTCAATCCTTAAGTCATGCCTTCTCGTACTAGACTCCCCCCATCATGGGAAACAACTTTGCCACAGCTACTCTGTCCATGCCTTTCAATATTATGTTCTTTCCTTGACCATGATTGTTCTTGGCAAATTTTTCCACAGAACTGTTTTGCCATTGCCTCCTTCTGGACAGTGTCTTTACAAAGTGGATGACCCCAGCATTATCAATACTCTTCTGAGGTTGTCTGCCTGACTTCAGAGGTCACATAACCAAGACTTGTGATCTGCACCAGCTGTTCATACACCATCCACCACCTGCTCCCAGGGCTTCACATGACCCTGATCGGGGGCTAAGCAGGTGCCATACCTTCCCCAAGGGTGACCTGCAGGCTGGCAGAGGGAAGAAGCACCTACAGCTCCTTTGGTAGAGACGTATCTCCACCCTGCCTCCCATGTCATTTAAACCAGATTAAAAATTCCTATTCCATTGTTCGCTGTTTGATCAGGCAGCCAATGTACATAACCATTGCTGAATCATCAGTAAAATCTTTTAATTTGCTACATGATCTAAGTCAGCTCCTTTAGCCTCACCTTCTCATGAAAGTTGCCATAGCATAATACACAATGAGACACAGTCTGACACAAACGGTCATAAAGTCATAGAGTGCTACAGCAAAGAAACTGGCCCTTCAGCCCATCTAGTTCATGCCTAATTGTTAGTCTGCTTTGCCTTTTGACCATATCCTTTTGATTCTGCACCTAGACCATGGACCTTTTTACTCCCATCTATGTATTTACCCGAATTCCTCCTAAATATTGCAGTCAAACCCACATCCGTCACCTTGTTCCACATTCGAAGCTGATTGAAAACATCTTTCAAGGCCACTTTCAGAAACAAAACTTGTCCCAGCAAGGCATTTGGGGAAGAAGTTGCCCTTTAACACCATGTTCCTGTTCTTACCACTCAGCTTGCGAAGAAATACCACCCAGACACAAACAAAGACGACCCGAAGGCAAAGGAGAAGTTTTCTCAAGTGGCAGAGGCTTATGAGGTACTGGATCTGCTCTCCTGATATCCCGTGGGAGCATCGGTGGGCAGAGAGAGAGCAAAAACCCTCCTGGGGCAGTGGGACGCGGGCTGTTTGCCAGGTTCTTCGAGTTGTCACAGGGGGTTGATCAGAGAGATTGGGAATGGTATGATGGGTTGAATGGCCTGGCTTGGGCCAGCAAGTGTCCCATTTCTGCCGGGAAGGGCAGCACACGGCGGTGTTAACATTATCCATTTTCCAGTGGCTGTGGGGTCGATTCAGATTTATTTATCACGTGTACATCTAAACGTACGGTGAAATGTGGTGTTTGCGTTGACAACCAACACAGCTGAGGATGTGCTGGGTGCAGCCTCCGAGTGTCGCCACACATTCCAGCATCGACATAGCACGTCTACCTTGTTCAGCCGAACAACACTGCAACAAGCAGCCACAGACGAGCCCCTTTCCTCCCACCCACTCAGACAGGCTGCCCCCAGGTGTGCCACACCCTGTCCCAGACTTGCAGACCTGTACCGGGCAAGGTTTCGCTCTTTGGTGGCTAACGTTATTGTTGGTTGCAGGTGCTGAGTGACGAGGTGAAGAGGAAGCAGTATGACACGTACGGGACGGCAGGGTTTGATGCGGGAGCTGGCAGAGGCCAGCAGTACTGGCAGTCGGGCCCTTCACTGGACCCAGAGGAGCTCTTCAAGCGCATCTTTGGGGAATTTTCTGGATCTCGATTTGCAGACTTCAACAGTGTGTTTGACCAGCCGCAGGAGGTGAGTGGGCAGCTGAGTGCATTATCCTCAGAACTGCTACTGCTGAGGCTGGGCGGTTCCTCCTCTGTTCCCTCACCTGGACACTGGGTTAAAAGCATTTCCCTCCGGAAGAAATTTCTGTGGTACATGCATGTGTAGAACCTTCCAGATTATATCCTGAGCCAGCGAATTGTCTTGTACAACGTGTAGAATTCATGAAGCATCTTCACCATATGTGTCGTGTCCCCTTTACTACCTTTAGAGAGGAGATTTAGGAGCCTGAAGCCCTCACACTCAACATTTTATATTTCTGAATGGTCTGTGAATTACTGCCTCATTTTTTGCACTACTTTGTTTCTTTTAGTAGCAATGTTTTACACTGTACTGCCGCTGCAAAACAACAAATTTCATGGCCTGTGTCACCAGTTATAATAATCCTCATTCTTATTTTTGGAGGAAGGAGTGTCACTCATGTGAGACCTTTCACTCAGCAGTTAAAAGTTTTGAACACTAAATATTCTGCAGACGCTGGGGTCAAAACAACACGCACAAAACGCTGGAGGAACTCAGCAGGTCGGGCAGCATCCGTGGAAACGAACAGTCAACATTTCAGGCCGAGACCCTTTGTCAGGACTGAAAGGTTGACTGTTCGTTTCCACGGATGCTGCCCGACCTGCTGAGGTCCTTAAGAGTTTTGAGTTTGATTCACAGCACAGGATTCCCAACCTTTTCAATGCCATGGAGCCTTACCATTAGCCAAGGGGTCCATGGACCCCAGGTTAGAACAATACAGCATGGATAGGAGCTCTTCAGGCCAATGAGTCCACACCAAACAAGTTGTCCCCCAAGCTCCTCCTAATTACCTGCATTCAGCCTGAATCTTCCCTCCATGTACCTATCCGAGAGCTTTGTAAATGATGCTATTGTACCTGCCTCAGCAGTTTCCGGATTCTTTGGGGTTGGTTGCATGCTGCCTTTTGGAAACTAGCAGGTCAGTAGCCAAGGGGTTTCTACAAAATGTGTCGAATTTCGACAGATATGCAGTGCAGAACATTCTGATTGGTTGCATCACAGTCTGGTATGGAGGGACCACTGCACAGGATTGGAAAAAGCTGTAAACTCAGCCAGCTCCATCATGGGCACTAGCCTCCCCAGTATCAAGCACATCTTCAAAAGGTGATGCCACAAGAAGTCAGCATTCATCATGAAGGACCCCCATTTACCCAGGACATGCCCTCTTCTCATTGCTACCATCAAGGAGGTACAGGAACCTGAAGAGACACACTCAGAAACATTTCCCCTCTGCCATCCGATTTCTGAATGGGCAATGAACCCATGAATACTTCCTCAGTATTTTCCCTCTTTTGTACAACTTACTTGATTTTTTATTTTTATGTATATTTATTATTGCTAGCTTTTATTATCATGTATTGCAATGTACTGCTGCCACAAAACAGATTTCATGACATATACTGGTGATATTAAACCAGATTCTGATTCTGAACCCTATGTGTAATGTCTGCTGTCCCCTCAGTACATCATGGAGCTGACGTTCACACAGGCTGCCAAGGGGGTGAACAAGGAAATCACCGTGAATCTGGAGGACACGTGCCACCGGTGCGATGGCAAAGGGAATGAGCCAGGAACCAAAGTTCAGCACTGTCATTACTGCAACGGGACAGGCATGGTGTGTACAAATTAAACAGAAGGCCACTTGGCCCATCTGTCTATGCTGACTTGTATTGAGATCAATGACAGTTTTATCTTCCATAATCTTACAAAAAGGTAGTTGGCATGCAATTGGTATTTATCGGTTTATCTTGATGATTCTGATAGGCAGTGTGATTAATGTTTGCTCTGCAGAAGAGTTGGAGCAAATAGTCATCGGAATGGTCTCCTCCCGCACTCGTGATGTTCTCTCTTCATGGCCAGAGTAAAGAGAAAAATTAGCTTTGTCGGTCACATCTACATCGAAACATACAGTGAAGTGCCTTGTTGGCGTCAATGACCAACGCAGTCCGAGGATGTGCTGGGGGCAGCCCAGAAGTACAGTAAGATGTTGTTTTGTAGTCCTACAATGAGACTTTGTAAAGGGACAAAATTGTTCACACACTGGTTTTTATATCATGGAGGGTCTGGGATGAGAGACAACCCTCTTCTGCAATGGGTTGTAAAGCTAAGGTTCCTGTAGCAGGGCATGAGTTGTATTGAAGAGTGTGCATGATGTGGGAGTCAGGAGACAGAGGTACATCAGCAAAGTGGTCACCCAGCAGTACTGTATGAGCACTGTGGTGTAATGATCTGCACCAGAATTCATTTGTTAGGTTATGGGGGGGGTGGGGGGAGGTTAGATTGATCTTGGAGCAGGTTAAAAAGGTTGGTACAACATTGTGGGCTGAAGGACCTGTACTGTGCTCAGCGTCCTATGTTCAAAAACCTCACAGCAAACAAGGAATTTCATTTTGGGCAAATGAATGAAATATCAAATGAAATCCAGAATCCATGAGGTGGCAAAACTTCGTCAGATTAACAGTTCTGAAGAGGAGAATCTGAGGTGTTTGCTTACTGTTGCAGCCTCTGCCTCTAGAGCTTCGTAATTCATGGAAATGGTGGAGTTGGCCACAGGAGTTGGTGTGTGACAAAGCCACTGCAGTTCACAGGAGAGCAAAGGATGCCAGCCATGCTGTCATTCCTCAATCTGAAGTTACGTAGCGATACAGCGTGCTCCTGACAACCCCAATTTAACCCGAACCTAATTGAGGGACATTTTACAATGGTCAGTTTACCTACTCAGGGAAAACCCATGCACTCCACATGGAGGATGTACAGAGACTCCTCACAGACGGCACCAGAGTTGAACTCGGATCTCTGACACCCTGAAATGTAATAGCATCGTGCTAGCTGCTACACTACCATGTGGCAACCGCGTTCCAGAGCTTTGAATTGCTGCTGGGTTTTTCAGGAAGCATTTCTGTTCATATAAAGAGTAATGGAAATATGAAGCCTCAGAAATTAGATTAAAGATTAGTTTTGTGACGTTTACATTGAAACACAGTTCTGGGCATACCATATTGGCGCTGCAAGCATTGCCCCTGCCACAATCCTCATTAATTTGATGTAAATGACACATTTCACTGTATGTTTCAATGCAAGGGTGACAAATAAAGCCTTCGGTTCATCAATATAACCCAAGGATGTAAACTGCCTGAGCTCTGTCAGGGCAGCTGAGTGACCGCACATTTTCCTCTGTTTCTCTGGCAGGAAACTCTGAACACCGGTCCGTTTGTGATGCGTTCCACGTGCCGCCGGTGTGGTGGGCGGGGATCCGTGATGACTACGCCCTGCATTGTGTGCCGAGGGAGTGGACAGAGCAAGCAGAAGAAGACGGTTGTGGTGCCGGTTCCAGCTGGTGAGAATTGGCCAACAGTCAGGCCTCTGCCCTGAGAACTGTGGCGAGGTGATAACAGAGGCAATCTCAGCAAATCCAAGCACATTCCATTAACAGCATCGTGCACTCCCGTGAAGCATGGAACTGATTCTCTTCATGCCTTTGATCCTCTTTCTGCCCAGCCCAGCTCTATCATCTCCAGTTGAGGAGGTTCATAAGATTGACTGGGTTAACATATGAGGAATGTTTGATGGCTCTGAGCCTGCACTAGAAGATTGAAAAGGGATCTCATTGAAACCTATTGAGTATTGAAAGGCCTAGATAGAATGGATGTGGAGAGCATGTTTCCTATAGTGGGAGAGTCTGGGACCAGAGGATAGTGACTCTGGTCATTGGGTGTATTTAAAGTAGAGGTTTGTAAGTTCTTCATTAGGGCATCAGTGGTTACTGGAAGAAGGCAGGGGAGTTGGGTTGAGAGGGATAATAAATCATGATGGAATGATGAAGCAGACTTGATGGGCTGAATAGCCTAATTCTGTTCCTATGTATTATGGATTCTGTTTATCGAATCAAAACTTGAAACAAGATTCTGCAGATGCTGGAAATCCTAAGCAACACACAAAATTCTGGAAGAACTTGGTAGGTCAGACATTATGTATAGGGGAGAATAAACAGCATTTTGAGTCGACATTCAAATTATTTATCACGCATACATCAGAAGATGCTGTAGAATGTGTTGTTTGTGTTTACAACCAACACAATCTAACGATGTGAAGTTTCTGCCCTCGGTCCATTACTAACATAACATGTCCAGAAGGTGTTGCTTCCCTACACCCACCCACCTTCCACATCACCTGGTATCACATTTCACCTGAGAGTTTGTACTTCCCCTTTCTCCACCACCTTATTCTGGCTTCTATCCCCTTTCTTTCCAGTCCCGATGAAGGGTCTCACCCCAAAACATTGACTGTTTGTTCCCCTCCATAGACACTGCCTGCCTTGCAGAGTTCCTCCAGTGTTTTGAGTCTGTTAATCAAAATTGGAATTGGTTTATTATTAACACATGTAGCAAGATACAGATTATTACCCAGTGCATTGAGGTGGAACAGGTAAAACAACAACAGCATGCAGAATAAGATGTCACTACCACAGAGAAGGTGCAGTGCAGGTTATCAGTAAGATGCAAGTTCATAATGTGGTAGATTCTGAAGATGAATCCATGTTGTACTGGGGAACCATTCAGCAGTCATAAAACTGGGATAGAAGCTACCATGGAACCTGGTGGTACATGCTTTCAGCCTTTTGTATCTTCTGCCTGATGGGAGAGGAGTGAAGAGAGAATTTCTGGATGGATGGGTTCTTTGATTATGCTGGCTGCTTTACTGAAACGGCAAAGGGTGTAGGCAGAGTCCAGTGAGGCTGGTTCCTGTGAAATGCTGAGCTGTGTCCACAATTCTGTGAAGTTTTTGCTGTCCCAGGCAGAGCATTTGCCTTACTAAGCCACGATTCCTCCCAATAAGATGCTTCAATGGTGTATCAATAAAAATTGGTAAACGTCAAAGGTGGTATGCCAAATTTTTGTTTTGGCTGAAAAAAAAAGTAGAGGTGTTGATTTAGCTTTCCTGGCTGTGGCATCTACGTGGTTGGACCAGGACAGATTATTGATGTTCACAGACGAGATTCTGCAGATACTGGAAATGCAAAGCAACGCACACAGATGCTGGAAGAACACAGCAGGTCAGACAGCATCTACGGAGGGGAATAAATAGTCAGTGTTTCAGACCGAGACCTTTCATCAGCACTGGGAAGGAAGGGGGCAGAAGCCACAATAAGAAGGTGGGGGGGCAGGGTGAAGGAGTACAAGCTGGCAAGTGATTGGTGAGACGAGGTGAAGGGGAGGGTGTATGGCTGGAGGAGGGGGTCAATGTAAGAAGCTGGCAGGTGATAGGTGGAAAAGGTAAAGGGCTAGAGAAGAAGGAATTTGACAGGGCTTCTCTAGCTCTTTACCTTTTCCACCTCTCGCCTCCCAGCTTCTTATGTCATTCCCCCCCCTCCCCCACGTACCTGGCTTCACCTATCACTTTCCAGCATGTACTCCTTCCCCACCCACAATCTTCTTATTCCGGCATCTTCCCTCTTCCTTCCCGGTCCTGATGAAGGGTCTCAGCCAGAAATGTTGACTGTTTCTTCCCTTCCATAGATGCTGCCTGACCTGAGTTCCTGCAGCATTTTGTGTTGTTTTCTGGGTGTGGAATCAGTGTGTCAGTGGAACTGAGTAGATCATCTGCAGTGTGAATGTCAGCACAGGCCAGAGAGCCGAGTCATCTCTTCCAACTTTTGCTGTTGTGATACCTCCATCGAGCTGGGTCAGATCGTGCCCTCGCTGTCAGTGAGCAGCCAGTGTCCAGTAGATGCGGCTAGACAATAACCGACTCTCGTTCCCAGAGCAGCAGCTGACACTGGGCCAGCTTTACCTGTGGAGCTCTGACCCAGTCAGCCGCTGGTCCTGGCATGAGTGGGCAGACTGGCTCTGTGCCTGCAGACAGCGTATGACACAGAACTGAACTGAACTGAACACTCCTGGACTGTTTCAATGACTGTTTTTCACTCGTTTTTTTGCCTTTTGCGCGATTTGTTCTTTTTTTCTGCGTGTTGCGATGTTTCCTTTGAACGGGTCCCATGGTGTTTCTTTGTTTTGTGGCTGTCTGTGGGAAGACGACTCTCAGGCTGTATACTGCATACATAGTTGAATGATAAATGTATTTTGAACCTTTGGTAGCCATGACTGCTGTCCCTGACGTAGTGTGTGCATGTTACAGGTGTGGAGGATGGACAGACTGTGCGGATGCCCGTGGGACGCAAAGAGATCTTCATCACCTTTCGGGTCAGTCACTGTATGGAAAAGCATTATTTCTTTCTCGTCGTCCCCCCAGGCTGCTAATCGTCAGTATTATCAGGATTGAAACACAAGCTCAGGAAATGCCATTCAGCCCATCGTATCTGTTGCAATCGTGATACCAATTTAAATAACCCCACCTGCCTTCATGGTCTACTTCCCCCCCAATTCTGTTATTTCTGCTTCCAGCACCTCCCCTGACAGCACATTCCAGATGCACACCACTCTGTGTAGAAACAAGTAGTACCTCTCAAATTTTCCCAGTCTTAACATCGTCTGCTATCTGATATTCCAGCAGAAAAGACCACCCTACCTGTTACCTCTGGTAATTTTATAAACTATCGGGTCACCTCTCAGTTTCTGAGGCTCTAGTGGAAACAATCTCCTAATCTACTCTATTTCAAGCCACACCTGGTGAATCTCTTTTTTGAAAATCTCCACATCCTTCCTGTAATGGGGCAACGAGGCTGCATACAAAATTCAAATATAGTCTGTTGGAAGTTTTATATGACTGCAACAGGGCTTCCCAATGTCCTCACCAATGAAAGCAAGCACACTGAACAGTGCCTTAACCGCCCATTCTGCCTGTGTTCTCACTCTCATGGAGTGTGCACGCACACCCTAACTCCCTCTGTACATCATTGTTCCTCAGGCTCCTACCCTTCACCATTATCCAATCCTCGTGTGTTTGACCTCCAAAGTGCAGCACTCTGCTCTCCATCTGCCACTTCTCCACAATTTGCTTAAGGTTGTTGTACAATACCTTGCAACACCTTTTTATTGACTCTGCTCCAGGCCGGCATCCATTTATTGCCCTCTTCCCAGCAAGTGACAGTCGGTAATTTATGGCTCTTTGGTCTCTTCAGAAACCAGCTCCAATCACACAGGGCAAATACAGACCCCAGCAATTACAAATCTGCATGTTACGTTCAGTTAAAGAGTACCTCACAAATAATTTCTTATTTGGAAATGATCCAGAGTCCAGCAGGTTACCTGGAGCATTATTGTGTCGACTTTAAATCACTGATCAAGCCAAGCAACTTTAGCTTATAAAATGGAGAAAACAGAGTCTCTTCATATAATGGCAGCCTCCATCTCCAAGGACATGGCGAGAAAAAGACAATTGGTCTGACTGCTTCCCCCATCCTTGATTCACTGATTTGTAGTCTGTAATTCCTTCAGGCCGACATAGCTAGGGTGCCTAAGACTTCTACACAGTAATTTTATGTATTGTACTGTACTGCTGCCGCAAAAATTATTCCATGACATTTGAGTGATGACAAAGCTGATTCTGATATGGGTCTCCATTGTGGACTGAGAGTGGGAAGGGGGCAGGGAGAGGGGAATCATGGTGGGAAAAGGGGAAGGAGTGCGAAGCACCAGAGAAACATTCTGTAATGATCAATTGTTTGCAATCGAATGACCTTGCCTGGTGTCTCAGGGGCTGGGTGTGTCGGCCCTCTCACCTCCCCCGCCCCTGGCATTCCTTCTTTCCAACTTGTCCCACATTCCTACCGCAGCACTCCACCCTCGCCATTCCCGACATCCTTTGCTCCCGCCAGATTTACAAACTTGCTGTCTGCTCCACGTTGACAAGTGCAGTACTATGCAAAGATCTAAGGCACATTGTAAATATATAATAGTTTCTTGAATGCCTCTATCATAGCTGCCTCCGCCACCATCCCTGGCAGTAGATTTCAGGCTGCAACACTCTGAGCTTAAAAAAGCCATAACCTACACATAGGGGCATCATGATTATCACGATGCTATTACAGCGTCCTCTGTAATGTGTTTGTATGTGGAATGTGAGAGTTTGTTCCCACATCCAAACCTACAGGTTAGTAGGTTAATTGGTCATTGTAAATTGTGCCGTTGTTACACTGGAGTTAATTCAGGGTCGCTGTATCTCTGAATATAATCTCTCGTGAACCAATTCCTTCTCATCTTAAATTGCATGCCTTATAGTATTAGTTACCTGTCTTAATGATTTTGGTTCCTTATTTGTTCTGTGTCAAAAGCAAGAGGTGAACCCATCTGATTACATGGGGAGGGAAGCACACAATGTGTATAGCAGATGATTTTGGCCTGATGGTTAACAGCGAGTACTGTGTGGGAGTGAGGGAAGGTCTTTCTGGAGGGCGGATTGCTTCAGATTTTCTCTGTGTCGTTTAGGTTCAGAGGAGCTCGACATTCCGACGGGACGGAGCGGACATTCATTCCGACCTGTATATATCCGTAGCCCAGGCAGTACTCGGGGGCACAGCTCGAGCTCAAGGACTACATGAAACAATCAACATCACGGTGGGTGTCATTGAGTCGCAGTTTGACCCGTGTATATTGGAGCAGAATTAGGCCATTCGGTCCATCGTCTTCACCATTCTATCATGGCTGATCCCTCTCAACCCCAGTTTCCCAAAACCTTGACTAATCAAGAACCAATCAACCTCTGCTCTAAATATACCCCGATGACTTGACCCCTGCAGCTGTCCGTCACAGTCAGTTCCATAGATTCACTACCCTCTGGGTAAAGAAATTTCTCCTCATCTCTGTTCTAAATGAACGTCCCTCTGTTCTGAGTCTGTGCCCTCTGGTCCTAGACTCCTCCACTATAGGAAACATTCACTCCACATACAATTAATCTCTGCCTTTCAATATTCAATACGTTTTAATGAGATCCCCCTCATTCATCTAAACTCCAGTGAGTATAGGCCCAGAGCCATCAAAAGCCCCTCACATGTTAACCCTTTCATTCCCAGAATCATTCTTGTGAATTTCTTCTGGACCCTCTCAAATGCCAACATCTTTTCTTAGACAAGGGGCCCAAAAGAGCTCACAAACCTCCTAAGTGTAGTCTGACATGCCTTATAAAGCCTCAGCACTACAGCCTTACTGTTACTTGGTAGTCCTTTTGAAATGAGTGCTAACATTGCATCTGTCTTCCTTACCGCTGACTCATTCTGAAAGTTAACAGTTAGGGGCTCCTGCACAAGGACTCCTAAGTCCTTTTGCACCTCAGGTAGAAACATAGAAAACCTACAGCACAATACAAGCCCTTCGGCCCACAATGCTGTGCCAAACATGTGCATACTTTAGAAATTACCTAGGGTTAACCATAGCCCTCTTTTTCTAAACTCTTATGTACCTATCCAGGAGTCTCTTAAAAGACCCTATCGTATCTGCCTTCACCACCATTACTGGAAGCCCGTCCACGCACTCACCACTCTGCGTAAAAAAAAACAAACAAACAAACAACAACAGCTAACCCCTGACATCTCCTCTGTACCTGCTTCCAAGCACCTTAAAACTGTGCCCTGTCGTGTTAGCCATTTCAGCCCTGGGAAAAAGCCTCTGACTATCCACACAATCAATGTCTCTCATCATCTTATACACCTCTAGCACAGTACTCCAAGTGGGGTCTGACCAGGGTCCTATATAGCTGTAACATTATCTCTCAGCTCTTAAACTCAATCCCACAATTGATGAAGGCCAATGCACCATATGCCTTCTTAACCACAGAGTCAACCTGCACAGCAGCATTGAGTGTCCTATGGACTCGGACCCCAAGATCCCTCTGATCCTCCACACTGCCAAGAGTCTTACCATTAATACTATATTCTGTCATCATATTTGACCGACCAAAATGAACCATATCACACTAATCTGGGTTGAACTCCATCTGCCACGTCTCAGCCCAGTTTTCTATTCTATTGATGTCCTGCTGTAACCTCTGACAGCCCCCCACACTATCCACAACACCCCGAACCTTTGTGTCATCAGCAAATTTACTAACCCAACCCTCCACTTCCTCATCCAGGTCATTTATAAAAATCACGAAGAGAAGGTGTCCCGGAACAGATCCTTGAGGCACACCACTGGTCACCGACCTCCATGCAGAATATGACCCGTCTACAACCACTCTTTGCCTTCTGTGGGCAAGCCAGTTCTGGATCCACAAAGCAATGTCCCCTTGGATCCCATGCCTCCTTACTTTCTCAATAAGCCTTGCATGGGGTACCTTATCAAATGCCTTGCTGAAATCCATATACTCTACATATACTACTCTTCCTTCATCAATGTGTTTAGTTACATCCTCAAAAAATTCGATCAGGCTCGTAAGGCATAACCTGCCTTTGACAAAGCCATGCTGACTACTCCTAATCATATTATACCTCTCCAAATGTTCATAAATCCTGCCTCTCAGGATCTTCTCCATTAACTTACCAACCAGTGAAGTAAGACTCACTGGTCTATAATTTCCTGGGCTATCACTACTCCCTTTCCTGAATAAGGGAACAGCATCTGCAACCCTTCAATCCTTCGGAACCTCTCCCGTCCTCATTGTTGATGCAAAGATCATTGTCAGAGGCTCAGCAATCTCCTCTCTCGACTCCCACAGTAGCCTGGGGTACATCTCATCCGGTCCCAGTGACTTATCCAACTTGATGCTTTCCAAATCCTCCAGCACATCCTCTTTCTTAATATCTACATACTCAAGCTTATCAATCCACTGCAATCACCAAGATCCTTTTCCGTAGTGAATACTGAAGCAAAGTATTCATTAAGTACCTCTGCTATCTCCTCCAGTTCCATACACACTTTTCCACTGTCACACTTGATTGGTTCTATTCTCTCACATCTTATCCTCTTGCTCTTCACATACTTGTAGAATGCCTTGGATTTTAGAGTTTTCTCCCTGTTTAGAAAATAGTCCATATCTGTATTCCTTTGAGCAACGTGCATCACTATGCAGGTGCTGACACCATATGTTGTTGCTGTTCCCGCAGGAGCGGCCTTGTGTTGTACTCCAGGAGTTCTTGCTTGAGTTCAGACAAGTGTGGTCAGACCACACTTGGAGTATTGTGAGCACTTTTGTTACAAATTTCAAAGTAAAATTTATTATCAGCGTACATACAAACCCTGAGATTCTTTTTCTGCAGGCACACCTAGCAAATCTATAGAAAAGTAACTGTAAATGTCAGGAACTATAAACTGTAAACAAACTGTGCAAATGAAGATATCAATAAGTAACAAATGAAGAGTCCTTGGAGTATCGTTATCTCCTTTGCTCAAGTGCAAGGGGTAGTAGCTCTTCTCGAGCCTGGTGATGAGTCCTGAGGCACTTTACCTTCTACTTGATGGTAGCAGCAAGAAGAGAGCTTGGCCTGGGTGGTGGGCATCTTTGATGGATGCTGCTTTTCTAGGGCAGCATTTCTGGTAGATGTGCTCAATATTTGTGTCCCTTATATAAGAAAAGATTTTTCCTTTTTTAAACACAAACAACAGGAATTCTGCAGATGCTGCCTGGCCTGCTGCGTTCACCAGCAACTTTGATGTGTGTCACTTTTTCCTTTTTTTCTTTCTTTACCAAACAGCTTCGATCTTGGTAGTGGGCTTAGATTCCTTATTTTTGTATAATAAATTGTCATATTTCAATATTATGATTTAATTTACATGGATATAGGGTAATGAGATCGCAAGTGTGATTCAAATATAATGTATGAGTCCTGACGAAGGGTCTCGGCCTGAAACGTCGACTGTACCTCTTCCTAGAGATGCTGCCTGGCCTGCTGCGTTCACCAGCAACTTTGATGTGTGTTAATGTATTTGGTATTATTTTATCTTTTTTTTTTGATTTACCCTTTTATATATCATCTTGTACTCCGTATTCTTCTATGTAGAAATTAATAAAAAAGTATTGAAAAAGAAAAGAAAAGATGTGCTGACATTGGAGAGGGTCCAGAGGAAATTCAGAAGAAGGATTAATGTCTGAGTTGGTCCCTTTGCAAGTGTGGGCATTCAAGGGTGACCAGGACCCCTGCTCCAGCTGTTTTCACTCCTGGACTGGTTGGCCTTCAATGCTGTGACTGGCCTCCAGAGGGCAGCAGCTGTGTGATATTTAGTCTTGCAGCAGCACATTGACTTTAAATTTTCATCCTCAAATGTTACTTTCAGAATCAATGAATCACAGCAAGGATCAAATTTGTAGCAGTACAGCACAGAAGTAGGCCCTTTGGCCCAACAATAATTGTGTATGGCTTTTCATTGTTTCTTTGTATTTACTGTGAACGCCTGCAAGATGATGAATCTCAGAGCAGTATGTGTGCTTTCATAATTAATTTTCTTTGAACTTTGAACTTGTCCATGCCAACCAAGATTCTCTTCTAAGCTGGTGCCAACTGCCTGCATTTGGCCCACATCCCGGCAAACTTTACCGATCTGTGTACCCACACTGTGCGTTGCTTTTTGAGGTGGGACACTAGCACAGCAGTTCACGCTATGCTTTACCGTGCCAGCAATCAGGATCCAGCTCCTGCCCTATCTGTAAGGAAACGTATGTTCTCTCTCTGACAGGTCCCTCCCGCATTTTGAAGTAGCAAGTTCTGAGCACACTCTTTTGGCACTGAGAGTGTAGCTGCACTTACATCCACCCCCAGTACAACACTTAGACTTCCCCAGTACATCCACCCCCAGTACAACACTTACAGACTCCCCCAGTACAACACTTACAGACTCCCCCCAGTACATCCACTCACAGTACAACACTTACAGACTCCCCCACTACATCCACCCCCAGTACATCCACGCCCAGCACAACACTTACTGACTCCCCCCAGTACATCCACCCCCAGTAGAACATTTACAGACTCCCCCAGTACATCCACCCCGAGTACAACACTTACAGACTCCCCCAGTACATCCACCCCCAGTACAACACTTACAGACTCCCCCAGTACATCCACGCCCAGTACAACACTCATAGACTCCCCCAGTACATCCACCCCCAGTACAACATTTACAGACTCCCCCAGTACATCCACCCCCAGTACAACATATACAGACTCCCCCCAGTACATCCACTCACAGTACAACACTTACAGACTCCCCCAGTACATCCACCCCCAGTACGACACTTACAGACTCCCCCAGTACATCCACGCCCAGTACAACACTTACATCCACCCCCAGTACAACACTTACAGACTCCCCCCCCCAGTACATCCACCCCCAGTACAACACTTACAGACTCCCCCAGTACATCCACCCCCAGTACAATACTTACAGACTCCCCCAGTACGTCCACCCCCAGTACATCCACTCACAGTACATCACTTACAAACTCCCCCAGTACATCCACCCCCAGTACGACACTTACAGACTCCCCCCAGTACATCCACCCCCAGTAGAACACTTACAGACTCCCCCCAGTACATCCACTCACAGTACAACACTTACAGACTCCCCCACTACATCCACCCCCAGTACAACACTTACAGACTCCCCCAGTACATCCACGCCCAGCACAACACTTACTGACTCCCCCCAGTACATCCACCCCCAGTAGAACATTTACAGACTCCCCCAGTACATCCACCCCTAGTACAACACTTACAGACTCCCCCAGTACATCCACCCCCAGTACAACACTTACAGACTCCCCCAGTACATCCACGCCCAGTACAACACTCATAGACTCCCCCAGTACAACATTTACAGACTCCCCCAGTACATCCACTCACAGTACAACACTTACAGACTCCCCCAGTACATCCACCCCCAGTACGACACTTACAGACTCCCCCAGTACATCCACGCCCAGTACAACACTTACATCCACCCCCAGTACAACACTTACAGACTCCACCCCAGTACATCCACCCCCAGTACAACACTTACAGACTCCCCCAGTACATCCACCCCCAGTACAACACTTACAGACTCCCCCAGTACGTCCACCCCCAGTACAACACTTACAGACTCCCCCAGTACGTCCACCCCCAGTACAACACTTACAGACTCCCCCAGTACATCCACCCCCAGTACAACACTTACAGACTCCCCCCAGTACATCCACTTATAGTACAACACTCATAGACTCCCCCAGTACATCCACCCCCAGTACAACACTTACAGACTCCCCCAGTACATCCACCCCCAGTACAACATATACAGACTCCCCCAGTACATCCACGCCCAGTACAACACTGAGACTCCCCCAGTACATCCACCCCCAGTACATCCACGCCCAGTACAACACTTACAGACTCCCCCAGTACATCCACCCC
This sequence comes from Mobula birostris, assembly GCF_030028105.1. Taxonomy (NCBI): domain Eukaryota; kingdom Metazoa; phylum Chordata; class Chondrichthyes; order Myliobatiformes; family Myliobatidae; genus Mobula; species Mobula birostris. The sequence continues at coordinate 28,894 of NW_027275040.1, forward strand.
CAGTACAACACTTACAGACTCCCCCAGTACATCCACCCCCAGTACAACACTTACAGACTCCCCCAGTACATCCACCCCCAGTACAACACTTACAGACTCCCCCAGTACATCCACGCCCAATACAACACTTACAGACTCCCCCAGTACATCCACCCCCAGTACACTTACAGACTCCCCCAGTACATCCACGCCCAATACAACACTTACAGACTCCCCCAGTACATCCACCTCCAGTACATCCACGCCCAGTACAACACTTACAGACTCCCCCAGTACATCCACCCCCAGTACAACACTTACAGACTCCCCCAGTACATCCACGCCCAATACAACACTTACAGACTCCCCCAGTACATCCACCCCCAGTACAACACTTACAGACTCCCCCAGTACATCCACCCCCAGTACAACACTTACAGACTCCCCCAGTACATCCACGCCCAATACAACACTTACAGACTCCCCCCAGTACATCCACCCCCAGTACAACACTTACAGACTCCCCCAGTACATCCACCCCCAGTACAACACTTACAGACTCCCGCAGTACATCCACCCCCAGTACAACACTTACAGACTCCCCCAGTACATCCACCCCCAGTACAACATTTACAGACTCCCCCCAGTACATCCACTCACAGTACAACACTTACAGACTCCCCCCAGTACATCCACCCCCAGTACAACACTTGCAGACTCCCCCAGTACATCCACTCACAGTACATCACTTACAAACTCCCCCAGTACATCCACCCCCAGTACGACACTTACAGACTCCCCCCAGTACATCCACCCCCAGTACAACACTTACATCCACCCCCAGTAGAACACTTACAGACTCCCCCCAGTACATCCACTCACAGTACAACACTTACAGACTCCCCCACTACATCCACCCCCAGTACAACACTTACAGACTCCCCCAGTACATCCACGCCCAGCACAACACTTACAGACTCCCCCAGTACATCCACCCCCAGTAGAACACTTACAGACTCCCCCAGTACATCCACGCCCAGTACAACACTCATAGACTCCCCCAGTACATCCACCCCCAGTACAACATTTACAGACTCCCCCAGTACATCCACCCCCAGTACAACATATACAGACTCCCCCCAGTACATCCACTCACAGTACAACACTTACAGACTCCCCCAGTACATCCACCCCCAGTACGACACTTACAGACTCCCCCAGTACATCCACGCCCAGTACAACACTTACATCCACCCCCAGTACAACACTTACAGACTCCCCCCCAGTACATCCACCCCCAGTACAACACTTACAGACTCCCCCAGTACATCCACCCCCAGTACAACACTTACAGACTCCCCCAGTACGTCCACCCCCAGTACAACACTTACAGACTCCCCCAGTACGTCCACCCCCAGTACAACACTTACAGACTCCCCCAGTACATCCACGCCCAGTACAACACTTACAGACTCCCCCAGTACATCCACGCCCAGTACAACACTTACATCCACCCCCAGTACAACACTTACAGACTCCCCCCCAGTACATCCACCCCCAGTACAACACTTACAGACTCCCCCAGTACATCCACCCCCAGTACAACACTTACAGACTCCCCCAGTACGTCCACCTCCAGTACAACACTTACAGACTCCCCCAGTACGTCCACCCCCAGTACAACACTTACAGACTCCCCCAGTACATCCACGCCCAGTACAACACTTACAGACTCCCCCAGTACATCCACCCCCAGTACAACACTTACAGACTCCCCCAGTACATCCACCCCCAGTACAACACTTACAGACTCCCCCCAGTACATCCACTCATAGTACAACACTCATAGACTCCCCCAGTACATCCACCCCCAGTACAACACTGAGACTCCCCCAGTACATCCACCCCCAGTACAACACTTACAGACTCCCCCAGTACATCCACCCCCAGTACAACACTTACAGACTCCCCCAGTACATCCACCCCCAGTAAATCACTTATAGACTCCCCCAGTAAATCACTTATAGACTCCCCCAGTACAACACTTACAGACTCCCCCAGTACAACACTTACAGACTCCCCCAGTACATCCACGCCCAGCACAACACTTACATCCACCCCCAGTACAACACTTACAGACTCCCCCCCAGTACATCCACCCCCAGTACAACACTTACAGACTCCCCCAGTACATCCACCCCCAGTACAACACTTACAGACTCCCCCAGTACGTCCACCCCCAGTACAACACTTACAGACTCCCCCAGTACATCCACCCCCAGTACAACACTTACAGACTCCCCCCAGTACATCCACTCATAGTACAACACTCATAGACTCCCCCAGTACATCCACCCCCAGTACAACACTGAGACTCCCCCAGTACATCCACCCCCAGTACAACACTTACAGACTCTCCCAGTACATCCACCCCCAGTACAACACTTACAGACTCCCCCAGTACATCCACCCCCAGTAAATCACTTATAGACTCCCCCAGTACATCCACGCCCAGCACAACACTTACAGACTCCCCCAGTACAACACTTACAGACTCCCCCAGTACATCCACCCCCAGTACATCACTTACAGACTCCCCCAGTACATCCACCCCCAGTACAACACTTACAGACTCCCCCAGTACATCCACCCCCAGTACAACACTTACAGACTCCCCCAGTACATCCACCCCCAGTACATCACTTACAGACTCCCCCAGTACATCCACGCCCAATACAACACTTACAGACTCCCCCAGTACATCCACCCCCAGTACATCCACGCCCAGTACAACACTTACAGACTCCCCCAGTACATCCACCTCCAGTACATCCACGCCCAGTACAACACTTACAGACTCCCCCAGTACATCCACCCCCAGTACAACACTTACAGACACCCCCAGTACATCCACGCCCAATACAACACTTACAGACTCCCCCAGTACATCCACCCCCAGTACAACACTTACAGACTCCCCCAGTACATCCACCCCCAGTACAACATTTACAGACTCCCCCCAGTACATCCACTCACAGTACAACACTTACAGACTCCCCCCAGTACATCCACCCCCAGTACAACACTTACAGACTCCCCCAGTACATCCACTCACAGTACATCACTTACAAACTCCCCCAGTACATCCACCCCCAGTACGACACTTACAGACTCCCCCCAGTACATCCACCCCCAGTACAACACTTACATCCACCCCCAGTAGAACACTTACAGACTCCCCCCAGTACATCCACTCACAGTACAACACTTACAGACTCCCCCACTACATCCACCCCCAGTACAACACTTACAGACTCCCCCAGTACATCCACGCCCAGCACAACACTTACTGACTCCCCCCAGTACATCCACCCCCAGTAGAACATTTACAGACTCCCCCAGTACATCCACCCCTAGTACAACACTTACAGACTCCCCCCAGTACATCCACCCCCAGTACAACACTTACAGACTCCCCCAGTACATCCACTCATAGTACAACACTCATAGACTCCCCCAGTACATCCACCCCCAGTACAACACTTACAGACTCCCCCAGTACATCCACCCCCAGTAAATCACTTATAGACTCCCCCAGTAAATCACTTATAGACTCCCCCAGTACAACACTTACAGACTCCCCCAGTACAACACTTACAGACTCCCCCAGTACATCCACCCCCAGTAAATCACTTATAGACTCCCCCAGTACAACACTTACAGACTCCCCCAGTACATCCACTCCCAGTACAACACTTACAGACTCCCCCAGTACATCCACCCCCAGTACAACACTTATAGACTCCCCCAGTACTACACTTACAGACTCCCCCAGTACATCCACCCCCAGTACAACACTTACAGACTCCCCCAGTACATCCACCCCCAGTTCAACACTTACAGACTCCCCCAGTACATCCACGCCCAGTACAACACTTACAGACTCCCCCAGTACATCCACCCCCAGTACAACACTTACAGACTCCCCCAGTACATCCACGCCCAATACAACACTCATAGACTCCCCCAGTACATCCACCCCCAGTACAACATTTACAGACTCCCCCAGTACATCCACGCCCAGTACAACACTTACATCCACCCCCAGTACAACACTTACAGACTCCCCCCCAGTACATCCACCCCCAGTACAACACTTACAGACTCCCCCAGTACATCCACCCCCAGTACAACACTTACAGACTCCCCCAGTACGTCCACCCCCAGTACAACACTTACAGACTCCCCCAGTACGTCCACCCCCAGTACAACACTTACAGACTCCCCCAGTACATCCACGCCCAGTACAACACTTACAGACTCCCCCCAGTACATCCACTCATAGTACAACACTCATAGACTCCCCCAGTACATCCACCCCCAGTACAACACTTACAGACTCCCCCAGTACATCCACCCCCAGTAAATCACTTATAGACTCCCCCAGTAAATCACTTATAGACTCCCCCAGTACAACACTTACAGACTCCCCCAGTACAACACTTACAGACTCCCCCAGTACATCCACCCCCAGTACAACACTTACAGACTCCCCCAGTACATCCACGCCCAGCACAACACTTACAGACTCCCCCAGTACATCCACCCCCAGTACAACACTTACAGACTCCCCCAGTACGTCCACCCCCAGTACAACACTTACAGACTCCCCCAGTACATCCACCCCCAGTACAACACTTACAGACTCCCCCAGTACATCCACCCCCAGTAAATCACTTATAGACTCCCCCAGTACAACACTTACAGACTCCCCCAGTACATCCACTCCCAGTACAACACTTACAGACTCCCCCAGTACATCCACCCCCAGTACAACACTTATAGACTCCCCCAGTACTACACTTACAGACTCCCCCAGTACATCCACCCCCAGTACAACACTTACAGACTCCCCCAGTACATCCACCCCCAGTTCAACACTTACAGACTCCCCCAGTACATCCACCCCCAGTACAACACTTACAGACTCCCCCAGTACATCCACCCCCAGCACAACACTTACAGACTCCCCCAGTACATCCACCCCCAGTACAACACTGAGACTCCCCCAGTACATCCACCCCCAGTACAACACTTACAGACTCCCCCAGTACATCCACCCCCAGTAAATCACTTATAGACTCCCCCAGTACAACACTTACAGACTCCCCCAGTACAACACTTACAGACTCCCCCAGTACATCCACCCCCAGTACATCCACCCCCAGTACAACACTTACAGACTCCCCCAGTACATCCACGCCCAGCACAACACTTACAGACTCCCCCAGTACATCCACCCCCAGTACATCCACCCCCAGTACAACACTTACAGACTCCCCCAGTACATCCACCCCCAGTACAACACTTACAGACTCCCCCAGTACATCCATCCCTAGTAAATCACTTATAGACTCCCCCAGTACATCCACGCCCAGTACAACACTTACATCCACCCCCAGTACAACACTTACAGACTCCCCCAGTACATCCACCCCCAGCACAACACTTACAGACTCCCCCAGTACATCCACCCCCAGTACAACACTGAGACTCCCCCAGTACATCCACGCCCAGTACAACACTTACAGACTCCCCCAGTACATCCACCCCCAGTAAATCACTTATAGACTCCCCCAGTACAACACTTACAGACTCCCCCAGTACAACACTTACAGACTCCCCCAGTACATCCACCCCCAGTACATCCACCCCCAGTACAACACTTACAGACTCCCCCAGTACATCCACGCCCAGCACAACACTTACAGACTCCCCCAGTACATCCACCCCCAGTACATCCACCCCCAGTACAACACTTACAGACTCCCCCAGTACATCCACCCCCAGTACAACACTTACAGACTCCCCCAGTACATCCACCCCTAGTAAATCACTTATAGACTCCCCCAGTACATCCACGCCCAGTACAACACTTACATCCACCCCCAGTACAACACTTACAGACTCCCCCAGTACATCCACCCCCAGTAAATCACTTATAGACTCCCCCAGTACAACACTTAGACTCCCCCAGTACATCCACGCCCAGTACAACACTTACATCCACCCCCAGTACAACACTTACAGACTCCCCCCCCCAGTACAACACTTACAGACTCCCCCAGTACATCCACCCCCAGTAAATCACTTATAGACTCCCCCAGTACAACACTTAGACTCCCCCAGTACATCCACGCCCAGTACAACACTTACATCCACCCCCAGTACAACACTTACAGACTCCCCCCCCAGTACATCCACCCCCAGTACAACACTTACAGACTCCCCCAGTACATCCACCCCCAGTACAACACTTACAGACTCCCCCAGTACATCCACGCCCAGTACAACACTTACAGACTCCCCCAGTACATCCACCCCCAGTACAACACTTACAGACTCCCCCAGTACAACACTTACAGACTCCCCCAGTACGTCCTTGAACTGTGTTGGGCATTGATGCAAATGACACATTTCACTGTATGTTTCTCTGCACATGTAGCAAATAAAACTAAACTTTATACTTAATTTTATTGTCCTGTGTCACCATGTCTTCAAATCCAGTTTAATATCACTGGCATTTGTTGTCGTGTGGCAGCAATACACTGCAATACATAATAAAACTATAAATTACAGTAAGAAATATGTATATTAAATTAATAAATTATCCATAAAATGTATAATATTAAATAATTATATTTATTTAATTAATAATAATTAATATTAACTAATAAAGTTAAAAAGGGGGAAAATAGTGAGGTAGTGCACATGGGTTCGTTGCCGATTCGGAAATCTGGTGGCAGAGGGGAAGAAGCTGGAGTGTGCAACATCATCCACCATGTGTTCTGTTGAATGTTCTATTGTGTTCTGGTAGTCTCCGCTGCGTGGTGATGAACGTAGACCCTCTGCTGCCTGTAATTGATTATAGTCCTTGTCTGTCTGTCCGCAGATCCCAGCTGGGATTCAGGTTGATCAGAGGATTCGACTTGCTGGCAAAGGTATCCCAAAAGTCAACAGCCATGGGTATGGAGATCACTATATTCACATCAAGGTGAAAATCCCAAAGTGAGTATGCCACTTGTTGAGGCAGGAGCTAGAGGTGGCTGAAAACACCTAACTGTTAGCTTATATCTTACAGTTGGCCTGTCTGGGGTGGGGGGGGGGGGTGATTTACAGTAGTTTTTGTATAGAGTAAACTACGTACAGAGTGTCCTGTCTGGCTGCATTGTGTGGTACAGACGATGCTGGGTCTCAAACTGCAAGACTCTACAAAAGATGGGTAAAAACCGCAGAGATTGCTGGGGTCTCCCTCGCCTCTATTTGTGACATTAACTGGGAGTGTTGTAGACAAAGGGCCCAAAACATTATTAAGGATCCCTACCACCCGTCCCACAGTCTCTCTGACCCACTACTGTCAGGGAGGAGATACAGGAGCATCAGGATGAGGACTGCCAGGCTGGGTAACAATTTCTTCCCTCAGGCTGTGAGACTAATGAATACCCTGCCACCACTGAGGTCTCGTCACTGGGACAGCGAGCTGCTTACTGCTTACCTGTGCTGCACACTATATGCATTTTGAATTATATTATTAATTTATTGTAATTTGTTTTATGCGCTGTGTGTGATTATATGTATTGGGGCGATTGGCTCACAAATAGAGAAAACTTGGAGACAGTGTGAGGGGGAGGATAGGCAGGCGATAGAGAAGGGATAGGCACGTGGCCAAGTGGTTAAGGTGTTTGCCTAGTGATTTGAAGGTCACTAGTTTGAGCCTTGGCCGAGGAAGCGTGTGTGTCCTTGAGCAAGGCACTTAACCACACATTGCTCTGCGACGACACCGGTGCCAAGCTGTATGGGTCCTAGTGCCCTTCCCTTGGACAACATCGGTGGCGTGAAGAGGGGAGACTTGCAGCATGGGCAACTGCTGGTCTTCCATACAACCTTGCCCAGGCCTGCGCCCTGGAAACCTTCCAAGGTGCAAATCCATGGTCTCATGAGACTAACGGATGTCTATATTAGAGAAGGGATATGCTCAGACTGATGATTTGAGATGTGTCTATTTTAATGCAAGAAGCATCATGAACAAAGCAGATGAGCTTGCAGCGTTGATCTGTACTTGGAGCTTTGATGTTGTGGCCATTACAGAGACTTGGATGGCTAGGGGGCAGCAATGCCAGGCTTTAGATGTTTCAGAAAGGACAGGGAGGGAGGCAAAAGAGATGGGGGCTTGGCACTGTTGATCAGAGATAGTGTCAGCTGCAGAAAAGGAGGAAGTCATGGAGGGATTGTCTACTCAGTCTTTGTGGGTGGAAGTTAGAAACTGGAAGGGGTCAATAACTCTACTGGGTGTTTTTTTATGGACCACCCAATAGTAACTGGGACATTGAGGAGCAAATAGGGAGGCAGATTCTGGAAAGGTGTAATAATAACAGGGTTGTCATGGTGGGAGATTTTAATTTCCCAAATATTGACTGGCATCTCCCTAGAGCAAGTGGTTTAGATGGGATGGAGCTTGTTAAGTGTGTTCAGGAAGGTCTCCTGACACAATATGCAGATAAGCCTACATGAGGAGAGGCTGTACTTGATCTGGTATTGGGAAATTAACCTGGTCAGGTGTCAGATCTTTCAGTGGGAGAGCATTTTGGAGATTCTATCTTCTTTACTGTAGCGTTAGAGAGGGATAGGAACAGACAAGTTAAGAAAGCATTTAATTGGAGTAAGGGGAAATAAGATTATCAGGCAGGAACTTGTAAGCATAAATTGGGAACAGATGTTCTCAGGGAAACGTATGGCAGAAATGTGGCAAGTGTTCAGGGATATTTGTGTAGCATTCTGTGTATGTACGTTCCAATGAGACAGGGAAAGGATGGTAGGGTACAGGAACCATGGTGTAGAAAAGCTGTTGAAAATCTAGTCAAGAAGAAAAGAAAAGCTTACGGAAAGTTCAAAAAACAAGGTAATGAGAGGAATCTAGAAGATTAAAAGGCTGGCAGGAAGGAGCTCAAGAAAGAAATTAGGAGGGCCAGAAGAGGCCATGAGAAGGCCTTGGTGAGCAGGAGTAAGGAAAACCCCAAGGTGTTCTACAAGTATGTGAAGAGCAAGAGGATAAGACGTGAGAGAAAAGGACGGATCAAGTGTGACAGTGGAAAAGTGTGTATGGAACCGTAGGAGATAGCAGAGGTACTTAATGAATACTTTGCTTCAGTATTCACTATGGAAAAGGATCTTGGCGATTGTAGGGATGACTTACAGCGGATTGAAAAGCTTGAGCATATAGACATTAAAGAGGATGTGTAGGAGCTTTTGGAAAGCATCAAGTTGAATAAGTCACCGAGACCAGATGGGATGTACCCCAGGCTACTGTGTGAGGCGAGGGAGGAGATTGCTGAGTCTCTGGTGATAATCTTTGCATCATCAAGGGGAATGGGAGAGGTTCCGGAGGATTGGAGGGTTGCGGATGTTGTTCCCTTATTCAAGAAAGGGAGTAGTGATAGCCCAGAAAATTATAGAACAGTGAGTCTTACTTCACTAGTTGGTAAGTTGATGGAGAAGATCCTGAGAGGCAGGATTTATGAACATTTGGAGAGACATAATATGATTAGGAATAGTCAGCATGGCTCTGTCAAAGGCAGGTTGTGCCTTGCGAGCCTGATTGAATTTTTTGAGGATGTGACTAAACACACTGATGAAGGAAGAGCAGTAGATGTAGTGTATATGGATTTCAGCAAGGCATTTGATAAGGTACCCCATGCAAGGCTTATTGAGAAAGTAAGGAGGCATGGGATCCAAGGGGACATTGCTTTGTGGATCCAGAACTGGCTTGCCCTCAGAAGGCAAAGAGTGGTTGTAGACGGGTCATATTCTGCCTGGGGGTTGGTGACCAGTGGTGTGCCTCAGGGATCTGTTCTGGGACCCCTTCTCTTCGTGATTTTTATAATTGACCTGGATGAGGAAGTGGAAGGATGGGTTAGTAAATTTGCTGATGACACAAAGGTTGGGGGTGTTGTAGATAGTGTGGAGGGCTGTCAGAGGTTACAGCGGGACATCGATAGGATAGAAAACTGGGCTGAGAAGTGGCAGATGGAGTTCGACCCAGATAAGTGTGAGGTGGTTTATTTTGGTAGGTCAAATATGATCGCAGAATATAGCATTAATGGTAAGACTCTTGGCAGTGTGGAGGATCAGAGGGATCTTGGGGTCTGAGTCTATAGGACACTCAAAGCTGCTGTGCAGGTTGACTCTGTGGTTAAGAAGGCATACGGTGCATTGGCCTTCATCAATCGTGGGATTGAGTTTAGGAGCTGAGAGGTAATGTTACAGCTATATAGGACCCTGGTCAGACCCTACTTGGAGTACTGTGCTCAGTTCTGGTCGCCTCACTACAGGAAGGACGTGGAAACTATAGAAAGGGTGCAGAGGAGACTTACAACGAATAGGTTGAGTGAACTCAGCCTTTTCTCCTTGGAATGGCAGAGGATGAGAGGTGACCTGATAGAGGTGTATAAGATGATGAGAGGCATTGATCGTGTGGATAGTCAGAGGCTTTTTCCCAGGGCTGAAATGGCTAACATGAGAGGGCACAGTTTTAAGGTGCTTGGAAGTAGGTACAGAGGAGATGTCAGGGGTAAGTTTTTTTTTATGCAGAGAGTGGTGAGTGCATGGAATAGGTTGCTGGCGACAGTGGTGGAGGTGGATACGATAAGGTCTTTTAAGGGACTCCTGGATAGGTACACGGAGCTTAGAAAAATAGAGGGCTATGGGTAACCGTAGGTAATTTCTAAAGTAAATACACGTTCAGCACAGCATTGTGGGCCGAAGGGCCTGTATTGCGTGGTTTTCTGTGTATTGTAGGTACACTGTGGTCCAGAGGAATGGTGTTTTGTTTGGTTATATATTGTGGCAGGCATTTGGTCCATAATGACAGACAAGGAAGCTCTTTAACTCAGCAAGTGTTTTATTCCGATAATCACAAAACAGACCAGGCACCATGACCCAGAGGGTGAACCCAACCAGTCTCACCAGATGGGGGCTGGGACCATCACACACCCCGGTTACAGTCAGGGTGACTCACAAATACACAAGTGAATAACTGTATAACCCAAGGTAAAATGTAACAAATAAATGAACTGGTAGTTCCTGTCATAATCCCACAAAAGCATTTTAACAAGAACAATAAACAGTGCTGGTGATTAGAAACACAAGGGTGGGCTGTTCACCACGCCCCTCTCCAGAGCGTCACAGTATACAGTGCCTTATAAAAGTCTCGCGCATCCCAGATTTTTTAATATAAATTTTGTTTTGGATGTTTCTTTTTTGTCTTCTGCATTACTGTCAGTAGAAAAGAGCAAATTTTAGATTTCGAAACATTCAGTTTCCAAAACTAAATGTTATAGAGAAATCCTCGTATTTCTTTAAAGAAAGTAACATATTAAGTAACAGACCAGTTTTCAAATAAAAACATAATTACTTTGCAGGTACGTAGCCCAGTGCATGATTAAACAAAGATAACAAACAGGTGCTAATGATCAATGACAGAATGAGTTGAATGAATTAAACTGATTAACAAACGGAAATGGGTGTAGAAGGAATGAAACTGGGTGAAAGACAACCAAACTAAAAGGTGAGGGTGTTGCAGATATGAGTTAACCTTCAAATCATCAATTCTTACACCATGGCAAGAGTGAGCATAGCAAATGGACACAAAGTAGATATCCTGGTCTCTCCCAAGCAGAAATTTTGCAGCAGGAGTTTCAACATGTGCTGCCCAAGCTCTTCTGAAGGAGCATGGAGAAACAGGTAAGGTTGAGGAACAGAAACACAGTGGTTGGCCATGGAAATTGAGTGCAGCAGAGGAGAGATAAATCAAACTGACGCCCCCCACTAAATCGAAAGAAGTCCAGTACTATCAGCTCTGAACTCACAGAAACCACTGTACAGTCTGGAGAAGTCTTGATGAAGTCTTCATGGAAGAATTGCTGCCAAAAAGCATTCCTTTGAAGTGGAAACAAAGCCAAGAGACTCACCTATGCACAAAAGCACAAGGACTAGGGTGCTGAACAGTGGCAGCAAGGCTCTGGACTGATGAGTCAGAATTTGACATTTTTGGCTCAAGCAGGAGGCAGCTTGCCTGTAGAAACGCTGAAGAGTGCTACATGGAGGAGTGTCTGCAGCCACCAGTGAAGCATGGCGGAGGTTCCTTGCAGGTTTGGTGCTACATTTCCGCAAACTGAGTTGGTGATCTGGTCAGAATTAATGGAATCCTCATTGCTGAGAAGTACAGGCAGATTCTCATCCATCACGCAATATCAGCAGGGAGGTGTCTGATCGGTCCCAACTTCATTCTGCAGCAGGACAATGACCCTAAACACGTGGCCAAGATTATAAAGAACTATCAGCGAAAAGAACAAGGAATTCTACAACAGGTGGTACGGGCTCCACAGAGGCCTGATCTCAACATCATTGAGGCTGTCTGGGATTACCTGGAGAGACAGAAGCAAGCGAGACAGCCAAAGTCTGGGGAAGAACTGGGGCAAGTTCTCCAAGAGGCTTGGAATAACCTACAGCTGATTTTCTTATAAAACTGCACAACAGTGTACTTTAGAGAATTGATTAAGTTTTAAAGGCAAAGGGTGGTCATGCCAAATATTGACTTGGCGTAGTTTTCACTATTTACTCCTCTTTATAGTATTTTTTTTTTGATATTGATAAACTTTTTTCATTATTCTGAAAGCATCTTGGCTTTACAGTTTTTTTACATGTGCCTAAGACTTTTGTACAGTACTTTATGTACAGTGAGATGACAAACTTAAACTCATTCCAGTGGGGGAGGAGTCAGATTTATTATTACTGGCTTACTTGATTTGTGTTAGCAGTATAGTGCAAAGGCATAAAATTTATATAAATTACTGAATACAAATGAAAGTGAGTGAGCTGAGTCTTTTCTCTTTGGAGTGACGGAGGATGAGAGGTGACCTGATAGAGATGTACAAGATGATAAGCATAGATCGAGTGTACGGCCAGGAACCTATTCCCACGGCAGAAATGGCTGATACCAGCGGGGCATGATTTTAAGGTGATTAGAGGAAAGTAAAAGGGGGAGATCAGAGGTAAGCTTTTTACACAGAATGGTGAGTGTATGAACACAATGAAAAGGGGTGGTGGTAGAGGCAGATTCTTTAGAGACATTTACTTGTCTCTTAGGCAGATGAATGAAATAAAAGTGGAAGGCTATGTAGGAGTAAGATTAGATTGGACTGGGAGTAGGTTGAAAAGTCAGCACATCGTAGGCTGAAGGGCCTGTATATGTTCTAAAATGAATAATGATATCAGCTTCTCGTGTTCTCAGTATTACTTCTTATTTGCACAAATATTGATTATTAGTCTTTATCTATAGTTTTTCATAAATTCTATTGTAATTCTTTATTTTCCTATGAATTGTGCAAGAGAAAGAATCTCAAGGTATTATATGGTAACATTTGTACTTTGATAATAAATTTTACTTTGAACTTTAGGATGATGGACATGCAGGAATCTGATGGTGGAAGGGAAGAAGGTGTTCCTGAATTGTTGAGTGTGGCTGTTCAGGTTCCTGTGTCTCCTCCTCAATAGTAGTAACCATGAGCATTACTTTCAAATGCCATTTCACCTCCTTAAACATGGTGATCAATGTCACCTGGATTTTCGTGGGGCTTGGGTGCCAGGCTTAACGTGGTGTCTGTTTAAAGGATGGCTCAAAGCAGAATTTTGACCCGCACTTTTAAATCAAGTACTGCCCTCTTTGACATGGGCTTTGAAGTGTCCCTCCAGGTGGTTGGATTTTCTTTAAGTATTCTGCTATGGATAAAGGGAAAATTATGAATATTGTACTAAGATTTCTGGAAGATTTTTGATAAGTTGCAGTGTCAAAGATTTCTGAAGACATTAACAGCTCAGAATGCAGGTGATACCATTTTGGCAAGCAGAGAGGGGAGATGAGGTGCAAAGAGGTCTCTTCATTGACAAGTGATGTGCCACACATCAGCTTACAATTTGTAAAAAGATGGATGAAGGAATGGTTGGTAAGTTTGATGACACGGAGGTAAAAAGGAAGCCATGAAGAGGGTTAAAGTGGCTATGAAGACGTAGGTTAAATGTGTGGGTAAAGATCTGGAATATTTGTATGATTTTTGTCTTTTATAAAAAAGTTATAGTGGCAAATTCTTATGATAAAATATTTGTCTATCAAGAGAGACTTTACAGTTTGTTTGTTTTTATTTTATTCCTTGGAGCTTAGAGGAATAAAGGGAAATATTGTTGGCCATGGAGTAATGGCAGCTATTTCTTCATGATCACTCCCCCCCCCCCCCCACCTCCACTGCATGTGTGTTTTCACTGGGATCCACTGAGGGGAGACTACACCAGAGAAAGAATGTCCTTGTGCCTGTGTTACTGGGATGAATTATAACCAAGTGATTCATTTTTACTCAAGCAATACATGTGAAGTGAGGTCCCGCTTGGGTGTGTTACTTGGAGTTTGAGTCTTGTTGTGGGTCCCAGTGGCTGCTGAAGGTTGTTCTTTCTTTATCTGCTTGACAGGAGACTGTCGCCCAGGCAGGCTTCCCTGATGGCAGCATATGCAGAGGAGGAGGTCGATGTGGAGGGCACAGTTAATGGAATAGTTAACACGGCTGCAGGTGAGGAACATTGAAATACAGTGATAAAAGTTGGCTGGTGTGTTTTATAGATTAAACCCCGTGCGCGTAGGAATCATGTAGCTTACTGGTCAGCACAGTGCTTTACAGCGCTAGATCAGGGTTCAATTTCCGTTGCTGACTGTGAAGAATTTGTACGGTATCACCGTGACCCTGCAGATTTCCTCGGGGTGCTCTGGTTTCCTCCCACATTTCGGAGACATATGGGTTAGGGTTGGTGAGTCATGGGCACGCTATGTTGGAAGCATGGCGGCACTTGCGGGCTGGCCCAGCACATCCTTGGACAGCGTTGGCCCCTGACAAACAATACATTTTATTGTATGTGTCACTGTACATGTGACAAATCAAGTTAATCCTTTCGTTAACTTTGAACGTAAAAAAATCGGAGCCTGTTCTCTTCAGCAAGACCATGGCTGAACTGCTTCATGTTTTCCCAGATTCCTTTATTCACCCTATATCGAAAAATCTCTGTCTCTCTTTTGTATGCAACTGATAACTGAACCTACAGGGTAGAGAATTCCTAAATTTCACCAAACACAGAACTTTTCCCAGTCTCTCCAAGTAGCCTAGCTATTATTGATTATTTAGAGATGCAACGCAGAACAGGCCCTTCCGGCCCAACAAGCCGCCCCACCCAGCAACCCACCGATTGAACACTAGCCTAATCACAGCACCATTTTCACCAGAGCAGATGGAGAAAACCCACATGTACATGGAAAGAATGTACATATTTTCTTACAGGACAACGGAATTGAACTGTGAACTCTGACACGGCTATGCTGCCATGGAGCCCCACAGCAATATTCTATATATTCTGTAATTGTGAGACTCACTCGCTCTCTCCCCCTCCCCTCTCTCTTGAACTCACTGATACGTCTCACTGAAGACTGAGGTCAACTTGATCTCTCCTCATTAGATAGACTTGCCGTCCAACAACCAATCTCACAAATCTCTTCACTCCCACTACAGCCAGGATATCCTTTCTTAGTAAGACTGACAATATATGCAATACACTAAGTGTAGTGGCACCAGGACCCTATGTAACTGTAGTAAGTAGGCCTCTGTTGGTTGGGCCGATCATGAATGTTGGGTCCTAGCTGTCATAGGTAAGTCAGGGAAGTACAATATGAAGAGCAGTCTGCTGCCCATGCAGCAGGCTACCCCTCTACATGCAACTGATGATTCTAGTGCATGGCAGAAACTGATACAGCTTGGACCAGCTGTGTCGTAGTTGCTGCCAGTCAGCGTTGAATTCAATGTTGACTGGCAACGTTGACTCCAGTTCTGGATTTTTCCCTTGGGGTTTCCCCCAAAGCCTTTCCTATGAGTGTATATAACTGCAGGACATTGGAGATTTGAGATCAGAGATTTCCTTCTCGATGAGCTGTCAACCATGGCTGACGACTCCCATCTGCTCGAAAATGTAGTAAGTCATCTCTTTTATTCAAACCCTCATACTATGTAGGCAAGTTCTATTTCCCTTAAATTGATGCTTTATCTGCATGTTAGTAATTTATATTCAAGGATACTCTGGTACTTTATAACATCAATATTTCTGATTATTTAAAAATAGCATATGTAAATTGGTTTATTCCATCACGTGCATAGATAAAATTGCTTTGCATACCGTTCCTATGGATCAATTCATTACATGGTAGTGCAAGGTAAAACAACAGAAAGCAGAATAATGTGCAGGACAGGTAGACAAGGTGCAAAATGATGATGATTGATTGTAGGGGTACTGGGGGACCATTCAGTAGTTTTATTATACAACGAAATGAAAGCTGTCCCCGAGCCTGGTAACGCACACCCTCAGGCTTCTGTATCTTCTGTCCGATAGCAGAGAGAAGAGAATGTCCAGGGTGGACGGTGACAAAAGTGTAGATGAGTAGTTGTTTTACTGAACTGTATAACCTGACTTGAAATCTGGTATTTTCTTCACTACCCATGATCCCAGTTAGTTGTGCATTATTTTTCTGCACCTGCTGATAGTTTTTCTCATTTAGTTAGATTTCTGTGGACCTGGGAGAGGAATGAAGAAGGGGGAAAGGACATTAAGTTGCACATCTTGGGTGTTTGACCCAACAGATTGAAAGAGAGATGACTAGGCTGCCATTAACACTGCTTCACCCATTTACCTTGATTTGACTGGCTTGTGCTGGGTCCTATGTTGCTGGCAATTTCTCTTTCCTTGACATCTGACCCTGGGCTTTCACTGTTTGTATCTACAGGCACTAAAGCCCGGGCAAGGACAGAGACTGTGCAGGGAGAGTCAGAGGAACCACAGGCAGAGCCAGGGGAAAACAAGGAAGGATTCCTAACTAAATTAAAGCGAATGTTTAGTTGATGTTTCCGAGGTAGGCCATCTTGTTTTCCCTTCACAATTCGGACTGTTCCGTTTGTCCAACTTCTGAGAGCTGTGGTGTAAGTTAGGTGTGTCTCTACCTCTGCGTGTAGTGAGAAGATGTGACTCGGTGTCTGCTCTGCTCCACATTCACACACTCAGCCAGTTAATTGTGTTAGATAATAAAGTACGTGGATAAAAGATGGAAGTTTCTCTCGCAGATATCATCATGAGAGAAATGGGTTTTGGGCAGACAGCGCAGATTGATGCTCAGCTCTTGACTATTTACAATCTACACTCTGTGGCCACTTTATTAGGTATGCCTGCTCATTAATTCAAATGCCTCTTGTGGCAGCAACTGAATGCATAAAAGTATGTAGACACGGTCAAGAGGTTCAGAATAAGAAAGAAACATCAGAATGAGGAAGAAATTTGATCTAAGTAACTTTCACTGTGGAATGGTTATTGGTGCCAGACAGGGTAGTTTAAGTATCTCAGAAACTGCTGATCTCCAGGGAATTTCATGCACAACGGTCTCCTGGATTACAGAAAAAAGCCTTGTTAATGAGAGGTCAGAAGAGAATGGCCAGATTAGTTTATGCTGACAGGAAGGTAATAGTAACTCAAATAACTAGTGGTGTACAGAAGAGCATCTCTGAACAGACATCAATTCCTGAAGTAGAAGACCAGAAACGTGCACTCAGAAGCCACTAAAGTGAAATACGAAAGTATGTAGAGATGATTATACAAAGGTAGGTGGCGAAGCAAGTTTTAAGGAGAGCATTGTGCTAAATAAATTGGCTTGGCAGAGAATTGGCAGGTGATTACATTGTGGGGAAATGTGAGGCAAAATAAAGTGTAATATTTGCATGAAGAAATAAGATGTTTCAGGGGATGAGGTGTCCTATATAAAACACAGTTAACTGACACAAATAGGGAGTTGGGCAAATGGACCGTTACCCTTAATAGCATAGAGACTGAAGGTGTTGCCAAACATGCACAGTATAATGGCAAAACTGCATTTGGAATACTTGGTACAGTTTTGGTAACTTTCTGGGGTACATTTGCATTTCCAAGAATGTTCATTCATTGACAAGGTTGTGCCTCGGACGAGATTCCTGGTCTAAGTGGATGGTTTCATTACAAGAGCTGGAATTCAGAAGAGGTTGCTGACTGAAGATGGGGATGAGAAATTTCTTATCCAACATGTTGAGAAGCTAGGCTGTGGAAGACTCAATGCTAAGATGTAGCTGTTTGGAGGATAGTGGAGTCAGCAGATTCAGATTTATTTACTGCATGCACAGCAAAATATAGTGAAATATGCTGTGTGGTGCTATGGTAGCGGAGGTTAGTGTAACACTGTTACAGCTTGGAGAGTCAGAATTCAATTCCGATGTCACCTGCTCCCCATGTTTCCTCCCACATACTGGTTAGTGGGTTTGTTTTGTCCCATGATTAGAGTAGTGTTGTATCGGTGGGTTAATGATGACGCAGCGCGAAGGGCTGACTGTATCTCTAAAGAAATAGTGTTATCAACAAACACAGTCTAAGGATCTGCTGAGGGCAGTCTGCAAATGTGGTAACACATCAGCACCAACGTGACGTGCTCATAATGCTCAGCAGAACGACACAACATGACAAGCCCCTTTCCTCCCTCTCACCCATGTGGATAGTGCTTTAACTCCAAGATGGGCCTCCAGCCTCCAGGTGAACAGGCATGAAAATCAGGCATGAAAATCAGCCATGGTCTAAATGCACATTGTGTGGTTCATTGTGTGAATGTTCTGTGAACATAAAATCCTTGTACTACCTTAGGCACTGCTTCCACACAGCCCATTCTTGCCTAGATCACAACTGTGATGAACCTGTCACGTTTCAAAGTGTTCTTTAATTGCAGGAAAACGCTCGAGTGGGAACTGAGCCCAGGCTGCAGCATGGATAATGACTCGCCGTTATCAAAAGGGGCAGAGGACTGCTGGAGGAATTCCTTCCCCATGGAACTGGATGAGCACACAAGCCGGACTCCTTTTCCAAGAACGTCGTTACATTTAATTTTACTTTTGATTACTCTGTACAGTGATGTCAATACCTGTGTAAATATAGTGATAGATCCAGTATTGCACTATGTGATTGATGTTTTGGGTGAGATAAAATTGTGCTGCTACTTGAAGCTGTCTTTCATTCCTGAATCCAAAAGCAAGTTGGAGAAATTTCCCACCTCTCTTCCCTACCCACTTTCTTAATCCCATTACCTCCTACTGGAGCATAAGCTGCGGCTAGTAGCTCACCAGAGTCCTCTCCCAATGATGAGGTCTTTGGAGCGCCTGTTAGCATTTCTGGAGCTCTGAGCACTAATGGGATGGGTTTCTCCTTTCAGAGCCAGGCTCGTGAAAGAGTTGCTCTTCCCTTCTGTTGGCCACTTGTACCCCTGCTGGTGTGTTCTAGGCTCTTGCAGCAGCGAGTTAGAGTAGCTCCAAACACTCACTCTTCCTCTCGTGTAACCAGTTCTCTCCACATTGAGGAAAACTGCTCCTGCTGGTCATTCATTGACTTTCAACAGAATAGAGTGGTGAGATATTCTAATGACCCTATGCTTATAAATAAAGTGCAGTCAGTCAGAAATGACAGGTCAGTGGTGGTTAAAACGTTTAATATTTGTGCATAAATACTGGGTAAATAACAATGAAAAATTATTAATGACAGATTTAATCACCTATTACAGAAAGTGGAAATTCAGCATTACAGTTTAATTATATCCCAACCACTTTAATAGTGGGAACTGTCTCTAGTTGCAGGCCTATCTGATCAGTCTGAAGCCTGTGTTATGTGAGTGAGGACCAGGTGGGTTTTAGGCATGTTGTCTCAGTAAAGGGTTTTGTCAATTATAAACAGCTATGCTCCTTCAATAAAATGAATGAAAATTTCTCGAAGAGCAGCCTGGAATGGTACAGTTCAAGAAATGCTGTTGGGATCTTGCTGTGCCAGTGTTAAGTGTAGAAATTACCTGAACATCAAATAATACAGACCACAGTGATGAAGGCCAACCATTGTGTTCACAGGGACAGCTGTCCACACTCTGACTTTCTCATTGCCAGTCCTGCTGGGTCTCAACTGCATCAATGTTTTTTCTTGGACAACATGGGGTGAAGGAAAGAAGGGGTGAGTTTTGCATCACTTTGGACTGTCCGTCTGTGACAGTTGGCCTCATAGCAGATACCAGCTGGCAGCCAGTGCCACAAGAACAGCCATCACTAGCTGGAAAGGAGAGCTCTGCACGATGGCCATCATTCCGTGAAGTGGGCACCCCATTTCATCATTGCCTAGAGGGAAAGAAAGCCAAAGAATTAATGATGGGGGGGGGGGGGGGAGAGATGCAGGCACCATTAAATTGCCATTTCCTGGTACCAGCATATGACACTCAACTACAAGGGTAACACACACAGTGCAGGAGGAGCTCAGTGTTGGTTTCTGATGTTTTTCATCCAATGTTCTTACAAAACATGCATAAACTTGTTACTCATGATAATCTTATTAAGCGCTAAGAAAACTTTGAAAAGGGGAGTGGTGGCAAAGAAGTCAAAGACAGGGAAAAGGCAAAGAAGTCAAAGACAGGGAAAAGACAAAGAGAGAAGACAGCCTTTGTGCTCTGCTCTTGTTATACCAGTTTACTTATTCTATTGAATTTCCATAGATAACAAATATTTAAATTTGTAGATGAGTGTTAATAAGATAGCCCCTATGCAAATAGTGCAATGCAGCTGCCATCAAGCTAATTACAAAAGCAACTGCAACCACTAGAAAACATTGAACTATTATATATACATAAGGCAATTATATAAAAACACAAACAAGCATCAAATAACAATTATGCGTTTAATCCAACATCTATGGAGAGGAATAAGAGCTAAAATTTTGGACCTAATGAACGGTCTCAGCACAAAATCTCAACTCTATTCATCTCCTGACTTGCTGACTTCCTCCAGCATTATCTGTTGCTCTGGATTTCCAGCATCTGTAGAATGCCTTGTGTTTATGAACTGGAGGGCCTGCTTTTGGTAGTCTTGCAACATCTCGTTCTACTTGCATAGACAGTGCATGTTAGTTCAGTCAGCCTACACTATAAAAAGGAACAAACAGGAAATCACTTCCTTTGTGACTCAATTCAGCTATACTGGGAATTAACAAGTGTAGGGTAGGGGATTTCCTACACTGTTCAGGATGGTCCCCAGTGCAATCTCTACTGGGATGCTCTCCCCAACAGTAACAATTGTTACCCACGGTAGCAGAACCATCTTCCCTCTTGCTATTCCAGTCCTACACAAGCAAACTCCAGGTTTCCAGCCATCAATCACCCCATTTCCCGGTCCTGGGCTACCCATCGGAGCACAGGACGTTGTCTCACCCCAGACGCATTCCACTTTGTTTGCCATTACCATCATTCCCTCAGTGCTAATCAGCAAGCTCCAAAACCTGGGCTTCTGTACTTCCCTCTGCAAATGGAACCTTGATTTCCTCACCAGAAGACCACAGTCAGTGCACATCGTAAATAACATCTCCTCGCTGACCATCAATACTGGTGATTGTTTAGCCCACTATTCTACTCTCTAACCCACAACTGTGTGGCTAGGCACCGCTCCAACACTATCTATAAATTTGCCAATGACACAACTATTGATGATAGAATTTCAGATGGTGTCAAGTAGACACAAGCAAACATACTGGAGCGAGTTCCATCAGCTGGTTGAGTGGCATCACAACAACAACTTTGGACAATGTCAGTAAGACCAAGGAAGGATTGTGGACTTCAGGAAGAAGTTGAAGAAACATATTACGATCGTCAATGAGGGATCAGCAGTGGAAAGACCGGTGAGTCTTACATTGGTGGTCTGCAAACTATTGGAAAGGATTCTTAAGGATAGGATCTATGAGCATTTGGAGAAGTACAGTCTACTCAAGGATAGTCAACATGGTTTTGTGAAGGGAAGGTCGTGCCTCTCGAGCATTGAGTGAGTTTTTTGAAGAGGTAACAAAAGAAATTGATGAAGGTAGGGTGGTAGATGTGGTCTACATGGATTTTAGCAAGGCATTTGACAAGGTTCCCCACGAGAGACTCATCCAGAAAGTCATGAGGCATAGGATCAGTGGAACTTGGCTGTTTGGATAAAGAATTGGCTTACAGGAAGAAAGCAGAGGGTAGTAGTGGAAGGAAAGTATTCTGCCTGGAGGTCGATGACTAGTGGAGTGCCGCAAGGATCTGTCCTGGGACCCCTGCTCTTTGTGATTTTTATAAATGACCTGGATGAAGAGGTGGAAGGATGGGTGAGTAAGTTTGCAGATGACACGAAGATTGGAGGAGTTGTGGATGGAGCTGTAGGTTATCGAAGGTTACGGATATAGACAGGATGCAGAGTTGGGCAGAAAAGTGGCAGATGGAGTTCAATCCGGATAAGTGTGAGGTGATGCATTTTGGAAGGACAAACCAGAAGGCTGAGTACAGGGTTAATAGTCAATGTGGATGAACAAAGGGACATTGGAGTTCAAATCCATACATCCCTCAAGGTCGCTGCACAGGTTGATAGGGTAGTTAAGAAGGCCTATGGGATGCTAGGCTTCATTAATAGGGGGATTGAGTTCAAGAGGAGAGGGGTCATGTTGGAACTCCACAAATCTCTGGTGAGACCACACTTGTGTTCAGTTCTGGTCACCTCATTATAGGAAGGATGTGGAAGCTATGGAGAGGGTACAGAGGAGATTTACCAGGATGTTGCCTGGATTGGAAAACAAGTCTTATGAGGCAAGGTTAGCAGAGCTGGGACTTTTCTCTTTGGAGCAGAGAAGGATGAGAGGGGACTTGATAGAGGCCTACAAGATTATGAGAGGCATAGATAGGGTGGATAGCCAGTACCTGTTTCCCAGGGCACGAACAGCAAATACCAGATGGCATATGTACAAAGTTAAGGGAGGGAAGTTTAGGGGAAACATTTTTTTTTTTTTTATATATACACAGAGGGTTGTGGGTGCCTGGAATGACTTGCCAGGGATGGTGGTGGAGGCTAAAACATTAGGGGTATTTAAGAGCCTCTCAGACAGGCATATGGATGAAAGAAAAATAGAGGGTTTATGGGGTAGTGTGGGTTTAGTACTTTTTTTTTAGGAATATATGGGTCGGCACGACATCGAGGGCCGAAGGGCCTGTACTGTGCTGTAGTATTCTAGTGTCTAGTATCCTGGGCTCAATATATTGATACAATTGCAAACAAGGCATAACAGCAGCTATATTTCATTAGGAGACTAAGTCATCAAAGACTTGCAAATTTCGACAGATTACTGTGGACAGCATTCTCACTGTCTGGATTGGAGGGGCCACTGCACATGATCAGAAGATGCTGCAGAAATTTGTAAGCTCAGCCAGTTCCATCATGGGCACTTGCCTCCCCATCATCAAGGACACCTTCAAAGATGATGCCTCTAAAAGGCAGTATCTGTCATTAAGGACTCCCATCACCCAGAAATGCCCTCTTCTCATTATCATCATCAGGGAGATGGTACAGGAGCCTGAAGACACACACTCAACATTTAGGAATAGCTTTTTCCCTTCCAGCATCAAATCTTTGAACAGACAGTGAACCCATGTACACTACCTCACTATATTTTTTCTGCATTACATTTAATTATGTATTTTTCTTTTTGTAATTTATATACTTATTTTTATTATGTACTGCACTGTACTGCTGCCACAAAGCAATATTTCACAACATACGCCAGCAAATATTAAACCCATTTCTAATTCTGCCCTGGTTGCTTACCTTTGGCACTGTAGAAAGGACACTTCCGAACATCTCCTTTGCCATCGTGAAGTGGGATTCCACCTTCTTGACCCGTTCCTTTAAGGGTTTTTCCAATTTTATCCAGTTCCTCAAATACCTGTGAGATTGTGTAATTAGAATAAAGATTAGACAGTGGAAGGTTGTGGCCAATGAGTCCAAGTAGGCCACAATTATTCCTCAAAGGTGAGCTCTCTGACCATCAGAATCAATCCAGTGATAGCCACTCTAATACAAGTAGACCTTTGCTCTGGTGAGGATGTCAAAACAGTTCACAATTGCAGGTGTGGATTCAGTAAAATCCAGTAAAACTGCATTAAAAACCTCCCGATTCAGGCTAACCTCCTCCTACTGAAGGCTGTATTTGCAGGTTAACTCTAAGCTGTAGGACCCCAAATCCTTGATTACCAACATTGGAGGTTGGAAAGGCAAGGACCTTAATCCTTGAAGTGTAGGACACAGGGAATCTTGTAGAGGTGTATGGAATCATGAGGCACATAGAGAACATGTATACACTCGGTACTTGGTCTTTTCCCCGCAGTTGGGGAATTACGAACTGGAGGGCTTAGATCTAAAAGGAGAGGACAAATTTACTAGTAACTTAAGGGTACACTTTAAACACAAAGGGTGGTCTGTGAAATGAGCTGAGAGAGGCAGGTATTATAAGAAATTTTAAGACATGGGCGGATACATACATTGGGAATGTTTAGAAGATGATGGGCCAAATGCTGGTAAACAGGACAACTCAGATGGACATCTTGGTGAGCATGGACCAGATGGGCCAAAGAGCCTGCTACTGTCTGCATGTCTCTGTGGCACCAGCCATACCACCACCCTCCCCCCCAACATTTAGCTTATCCATTGTTACCATCACAATAATTTCATTAAAGTCCTCACCACCCATCTGACTTAGAACATAGAACACTACACCAGAGGAACAGGCCCTTCAACCCATAATATCGTGCCAAACCAATTACGTTTACTCATGAAATAGCCAAAGGAACTAATCACTTACCCCTACACAACTTCCACATCCTATTTTCCTCACATTCATGTGCCTATCTAAACATCTCTTAAAGGTCTCTAATATTTCTGCCTCTACCACCACCCCAGGCACCCATCACCTTCTCTTGCCTTTCATATTTCCTTTGAAATTATCCTCTCTCACCTTAAATGCATGCCCTCTGGTATTTGACATTTCAACCCTGGGAAAATAATACTGTCTGTCTACTCTATCTGTGCCTCTCATAATCTTATAAACCTCTATCAGATCTCCCCTCAGCCTCCACCGCTCCAGAGAAAACAACCCAAGTTTGTCCAACCTCTCCTTACAGCACATACCCTCTGATCCAATCAGCATCCTGGTAAACCTCTTCTGCACCCTCTCCAGAGCCTCAACAGTGGGGTGACCAGAACCCTATACAATACTCCAGATATGGCCTAACTAGAGTTTCAGAAAAACTTAATTGGGCTTTTGCCCCTCAAATTCTTTTCTCAGCTTAGAGCAATTTGAATATGTGTGAAAATTTCACCCAGGACCAGAGGGCACAGCCTCAGATAGAAGGATGTCCTTTTTGAATAGAGATGAGGAGGAATGTCTTTAGACAAAGGGTGGTGAGTCTGGAATTCATTGTCAGAGACAGCTGTGGAAGCCAAGTCATTATTTAAATGTATGTATATTTAAAGCAGAGGTTGATAGGTTCTTGTTTAGTCAGGGTGTCAAAGGTTACAGGGAGAAGGCAGGAGAATGAGGCTGAGGGGGATAATAAATCAGCCATGATGGAATGGTGGAGCAGATTTGATGGGCCAGATGGCCTAATTCTGCTCCTTTGTCTTACGAAAGCTGGCAAAGGTGCAGAAAAGATTCATGTGGATGACAGGATTGGGTTATAAGATTCAAGATTGTTTCATGCCATTTCCTGTATACCAGTGTAAAGGAGAATGAACTAATTGTTATACTGGATCTGAGGCAACAAAAAAAATGCAATAAGATAAATAACAATAAATATAAATACAATAGATAACTTGTATACACAGATTGATTTTATGTCCATAAGGGAACTGACAGGAACTGATAAAGTACTGGTGGTTGGAGGTATGGAGGGGCTGGAGTTAGCGGGTGGAGGTGTTGATCAGCCTGACTGCTTGGTGACAGTAACTGTGTTTGAGTCTGGTGGTCCTGGTGTGGGTGCAACATAGCCTCCTCCCCGATGGGAGTGGGACAAACAGCCCATGAGCAGGATGGGTGGGATCCTTCATGATTTACTCACGAAGAAATCCATGATTTTTTTGAACTACTTACTTACTTGTTCATATGTTTTTGTTGTTATGCCCTGCTGTGGCTAAACAACAAATTTCATAAGTCAGTGATATTAAATCTGATTCTGATTCAGGTTGAATAATCTCAGGTACTCCATGCCAACCCGTCTACAGGAACTCTCACACAACCAGAACAGGCCAGTGGCCACTGTGCCGCTCAATGCTGATGTCCAGTTCCGAAGCCCACCTCCATGTTGAAGCGGAAGGCCTGGTTCGCCTCCTCCACAATCCTCTGCCTGCTTTCCTCACTGGTCTCCAGATTGTTGAGCCTCGAGCGGTAGAGCTGCTTGAAGCGACTTGGGTTGGAGATGTTGTCGAAGGTGTAAAAGAGGACGCCCTCTCCTGTGCTGGGCAGGCCGAGGGCCCTCTGGGCCACCTTCTTTAGCACCTGCCCCCCTGACAGGTCCCCCATGTAGCGGGTGTAGGCGTGGGCAACCAACAACTCAGGCTCATGCTCCCCAATGTGATGGATCCGCTCTGTGTATCTCCTGGTAGCCTCCGAACACTGGATTTGATCCTTCCAGCTGGGGCCCCATAGGAATGCCAGGTCCTTAGCAAGAGCCTCCTTGCGATGCAGCTCGAGGGGAAAGTACAGGGGAGCAAAGGCTGGATGCTCAGCATTCTTATCCATTTCCTCCTCCAGGGCGCTGTAGGTGTAGTAAAGGGCTACCGTGCCAAGCTGTAACACAAAACGAGACAGTGTTGTGACAAGGAGCTAACAGCCTTGGTGCCTTACATGCATCAGCCTCACACACCCCATCTCTTTCTCCCCAAGGAGCTTGCTGAAAGAAGAAAGTCCTCCCAGAGTGCAAAGGAAGCTTAGATCAGCTTTCTCTTCACCCTCCCATCCCACTGGTGGTAGGGAAGATCATTGGGGAAGCAATCATAGGGGATGATCCAAATACTTTATAAGGGTAACAGTGCCAAATGTCACGGGCTACCATGCACCCCACCAAGCCCAGTCTGAACAGGGCGGCTATGGATGTGTAGAGTTTAGTGCTACACATTACTGTGGCAGCAATCAGGGTTTAACTGGATATGGCGGGGCCACTGCACAGGATCAGAAAAATATTCTGTATGGACAATGAACCCATGAACACTCCCTCACTATTTTCTTCTCTCTTTTTGTACTAATCTTTTTTTTAATATATACTTACTGTAATTTATAGCTTTTTTATCATCATATATTGCAATGTACTGCTGCAACAAAACAACAACTTTCACGACATATGCTGGTGATGTTAAACCTGATTCTGATTCTAATTCCTGCCGCTGTCTATACAGAGTTTGGATGTTCTCCCCATGACCACATGGGTTTTGTCTGGGTGCTCTGTTTTCCTCCCACAGTCCAGAGACACAAGGATTAGGGTTGGTAAACTGTGGGCATGCTACACTGCCAATAAAACATATGCACCCTCTTGGAATTTTTCATGTTTTATTGTTTTATAACATTGAATCACAGTGGATTTAATTTGGCTTCTTTTAACACTAATCAATAGAAAAAGAGTCTTTAAAGTGAAAACTAATCTCTACAAAGTGATCTAAATTAAATACAAATATAAAACACAAAATTATTGCATAAGTATTCATCCCCATTAATATGACACACTAAATCAACACTAGTGCAGCCAATTAGTTTTAGAAGTCAAATGATTAGTTAAATGGGGGTCTGTTTTTACAGACTTGTGGGCAGTCAAGGTGTTTCAATTGATTGTAGTAAAAACACACCTGTATCTGGAATGTCTAACTGCTGGTGAGGCAGTATCCTGGCAAGGACTACACCCTGTAGACAAAAGAGCACTCCAAGCAACTCTGTGAAAGGTTATTGAAAAGCACAAGTCAGGAATGGATATAAAGAAGTTTCCAAGTCGCTGAATATCCCTTGGCATACAACCATTAAGAAATGGAATGAATATGGCACAACTGAAAATCTGCCTAGAGCAGGCCATTCTCAAAAACTGAGTGACCGTACAAGAAGGGGACTAGTGAGAGAGGCCTTCAAGAGACCTATGACAACTCTGGAGGCGTTACAGTGTTGAGATGGGAGACACTGTGCAAACAACTGTTGCCTGGGTGCTTCACCAGTTGCAGCTTTATGGGAGAGCGATAAAGAGAAAACCACTGTTGGAAAAAACTCACATGAAATCTCGACTAGAGTTTGCCAGAAGGCATGTGGGAGACTCTGGAGTCAGCTGGAAGATTCTATAGTCTGATGAAACCAAAATTGAGCTTTTTGGCCATCAGAATCAACGCTAAGTTTGGCATAAACCAAACACCACATTTCATCCAAAACACACCACCCCTACTGTGAAGCATGATAGCAGATGCATCATGATGTGGGATGCTTCACTGCAGCAGGCCCTGGAAGGCTTGTGAAGGTAGAGGGTAAAATGATTGCAGCAAAATACAGGGAAATCCTGGAGGAAAACCTGATGCAGTCTGCAAGAGAACTGTAACTTGAGAGAAGTTTTGTTTTCCAGCAAGACAATGATCCCAAGCATAAAGCCAAAGCTACACAGGAATGGCTTAAAAAAAAGAAAGATAATGTTCCGGAGTGGCCAAGTTGGGTGTTATGTAATAAACCAGACTTGATTTGAGAGCTTTCAGTAAAAGAACCCTTAGAAAAGTGATCATAATATGATCAAATTTACCATGAAATTTAAGGAGGAGCTAAAGTCAGATGTATCAGTACTACAGTGGAGGAAAGGGAATTACAGAGGCACGAGAGAGGAGTTGGCCAAAATTGATTGGAAAAGAACACTGGCAGGGATGATGGCAGAGCAGCAATGGCTGGAATTTCTGGAAACAATTCAGAAGGCACAGGATATATAAATCCCAAAGAGAAAAAAGTATTTTAAAAGCAACATGACACAACCATGGCTAACAAGAGAAGTCAAAGCCAACATAAAGCCAAAAGAGGGTGTATCATAGAGCAAAAATTAATGAGAAGTTAGAGGATTGGGAAGCTTTTAAAAACCAACAGAAGGCAACCAAGAACATCATTAAAAAGGTAAAGATGGAATATGAAAGAAAGGTAGACAATAATATTAAATAGGATACCAAAAGTTTTTCAGATACATAAAGTGTAAGAGAGAGGGCAGACTGGATAATAGACCACTGGAAAACGATGCTGAGATAGGGGACAAGGAAATGGCACACAAACTGAATAATAGCTTGCATCAGTCTTCCCTGCAGAAGACACTAGCAGTATGGTGGAAGTTCCAGGTGTTAGGAGTCATGAAGTCTGTGAAGTTACCATAACTGGAGAGAAGGTTCTTGGGAAACTGAAAGGTCTCAAGGTAGAGATGTCACCTGGACTGGGTGCTGTACACCCCAGCGCTCTGAAGAAAATGACTGAAGAGATGGTGCAAGTAAAACTAGACTCTGGAACGCTTCCACAAGACTGGAAAATTACAAATGTTACTCCACAATTCAAGAAGGGAAAGAGGCAGAAGAAAGGAATCTAGTGGTTAGTTAGTCTGACCTCAATGGTTGGGAAGATTTTAGAGTTGATTACTAAGGTTGAGGTCTCAGTACTTGGAGGCACGTGATAAAAAAGCTGTAGTCAGGGAAACCTCAAGGGAAAACCTTCCCTGATAAATCTGTTGGAATTCTTTGAAGAAATAACAGGCCGGATAGACAAAGGAGAATCGGTTGATGTTGTGTACTTGGATTTTCAGAAGGCCTTTGACAAGGTGCCACATATGAGATTGCTTAACAAGCTATGAGCCCATGGTATTACAGGAAAGATTCTAGCATGACTAAAGCAGTGGCTGATTGGCAGGCAGCAAAGAGTGGGAATAAAGGGAACCCTTTCTGGTTGGCTGCCGGTGACTAGTGGTGTTCCACGGGGGCTGTTAGGGCCGATTCTTTTTATGCCAATGATTTGGATGATAGAATTGATGGCTTTGTTGCAAAGTTTGCAGACGATATGAAGATAAGTGGAAGGGAAGTTAGTTTTGAAGAAGTAGGGAGGTTATAGAAGGACTTAAACACTATAGAAAGAGAATGGGCAAAGAAGTGGCAGATGGAATACAGTGTCAGGAAGTATATAGTCATGCACTTTGGTAGAAGAAATGAAAGAGAAAACTATTTCCCAAGTGGAGAGAAAATACAAAATACTGAGGTGCAAAGGGACTTGGGAGTCCTTGTGCAGGATTCCCTGAAGGTTAATTTGCAGGTTCAGTCTGTGGTGAGGAAGGCAAATGCAATGTTGGCATTCATTTCAAGAAGACTAGAACATAAAAGCAAGGATGTAACGTTGAGACTTTATTAAGCACTGGCGAGGTCTCACTTGGAGTATTGTGAGCAGGTCTGGACCCCTTATCTGAGAATGGATGTGCTGAAACTAGAGAGGGTTCAAAGGAGGTTTATGAAAATCATTTCAGTATTGAATGGCTTGTCATACGAAGGGTGTTTGATGGCTCAGAACCTGTATTCACTGGAATTCAGAAGAATGAGGGAGGGGCTTAATTGAAACCTATCGAATGGTGAAAGGCCTTGAATAGTGGATGTGGAGAGGATGTTTCCTATGGTGGGAGAGTCTGAGACCAGAGGACACAGCCTCAGAATAGAGGGGCATCCTTTTAGAACAGAGGTGAGGAGGAATTTCTTCATCCAGAGAGTGGCAAATCTATGGAATTCTTTGCCATGGTCAGCAGTGGGGGGCAGGGGGCAAGTCTTTATGTATATTTAAGGTAGAGGCTGATAGATTCTTGATTGGTCAGGGCATGAAGTGATACAGGGAGAAGGCAGGAGATTGAGGCTGAGAGGAAAAATCAATCAGCCATGATGAAATAGCAGAGCAGACTCGAAAGGCCAAATGGCCTAATTCTGCTCTTATATCCTATAGTCTTATGATTCCCCTCTCTCTGCCACCCTCCCACTCTCAGTCCACAATACAGACCCTCATTAGAATCAGGTTTATCATCACATATTTGTCATGATTTTTTCTGTGGCAGCAGTACAGTGCAATACATGAAATTACTACAGTACTGTACAGAAGTATTAGGTACCCTATATGTGCCTAAGACTTTTGCACAGTACTATACCTTGTAGACCTTTGAACAACACAAGAAAATGGGAGCACGAGTAAACCATGAGGCCCCTCAAATCCACACCACCATTTAAAATGACCATGACTGATCTATGTTGGCTTCTGCTTCTGTGCCATTTCTCCACACCCCTTTGTGCCTTAACCAGTCAAGGTCCACTTTAGAAACACACATAGAATGCTGGAGGTATTCAGCAGGTCAGGTAGCAACTATGGAAATGAATAAACAGTCGATATTTTGCGCTGAGATCCTTCACCCGTTTGGAAAGGAAGGGGGCAGCTCTTCTTGCTGCTGCCATCAGGAAGAAGGTAAAAGAACCTCAGGACTCATACCAGCAGGTTCATGAACCATTGTTACCCCTCAACCATCAGGATCTTGAACCAGAAGGAATAACTCCACTTGCCCCAGCACTGAACTGTTCCCACAACCTATGGACTCACTTTCAAGGACTCTTCATCTCATGTTCTCAATATTTATTGCCTATTTATTTACTGCTATTATTTTGCTTTTTTAATTTCTTTGTACTTACTGTGAATTTCTGCAGGAAAATGAATCTTACGGTTGTGTATGGTGACATACAGTATATGTACTTTAATTATAAATTTACGTTGAACATTGAAGGGTGTCAGTCTGAAACATCGACTGATCAGGGACATTTAAGAGATTCTGAGATTGGCTGTTCCATAGATGCTGCCTGACCTGCTGAGTTCCTTCGGCATTCTGTGCGTGTTACATCTGCATAATTTTTGTGTTTAAAATGTCCAGTTTAAATACTTCCACTGATCCAGCTTCCACCACCTACTGGGTCAGAGAATTCCAGAGATTCATCACCCTCGGAGAAGTTGTTCCTACGTACCTCCGTTTTAAATGACTATTATGTCCCCTTGTTGGAGGCTCTCCATCCAGTGAAACCATCCCAGCATTCAACCTGTCAAATGCCCTTAGCATCTTATGTGTTTGAATTACTACTCATTTTTCTGAACTCCAAGGGATACAGGCCTGAACTATTTAATCTCTCATCGCAGGAATTACCCTGGTGACCCTCCTGTAACTGACTCCAGTGTTACAGTATCTTTGTTTTAGGTAAGGGCACCAGGTGGGCAGTTTTCCAGAAGTACATCACCTCTACAACGTCACAAAATCGTCTAAGAGGCACTTGGACTGAGGTGGACAGGAAGGGAATAGATGGATTCAAGCCATGTGCAGGCAGACAGGACTATTGTAGAATGGCGTCTTGGTCAATATACACAGGATAGGCTGAAGGGCCTGTTCCTTTGTTCCAACCCCTCATAATCCAGACAATACAGGCAGCAAGTAGAATCAGCCCTACCTTGAACAACTCCTGATGAATCTTGCCCTTCAGGAAGTCCTTGACGAACTGCGTATTCTCTGCTCGGTCATGTGATTCCTTAGTCCCTTCCTTCAGAATTTCTGACAGGTCTGTGGGGCTGTGGGGGGTGGAGTGGTGGTGGAAGCAGACAATTAGAGCTAGCCATTAGCAGCTAATCAATCCGGGTACAAGCAAGTGGAACACCTAGATTGATAACAGTTTGCTTCTCAGAAAGTAAACAATACTTTGACTTTACTTGTTGAGAGGTTGAGAATATTCCTGGGTGGAGTGCAGTGCAGTGACACTCTGATATGCAATCTACCCCAATCTTGGAGAAGTACAAAACCCCGTTCCCATCTCAGCCATCCTTGTGCCTGAGAACACCAAAGTCATTGCTCAAAATGGTTGAGGAGCTCTTGCTCTCTACCATTTCAAAACAGGAAAGAGAAGTGGATATAGAACATTATAGCACAGTACAGGCCTTTCAGCCCACAATGTTGTGCTGACCTTTTAACCTACTCAAAGATCAATCTCACCCTTCCCCTCCCACATAGCCTTCAATTTTTCTATCATCCATGAGTCTAAGAGTCTCTTAAACATCCGAGGTGCAGTGCCTACAAAAAGTATTCAACCCCTTGAAAGTTTTCATGTTTTTTTTGTTTTACAACATCAGATCACAGTGGATTCAATTGGCTTTTTTGACACTGATCAATAGAAAAATACTTTCAGGTCAAAGTCAAAACAAATCTCTACATAGTGATCTAAATTAATTACAAATATAAAACACAAAAAATTGATTGCTTAAGTATTCACCACTTTAATATGACACACTAAATCATTACCAGTGCAGCCAATTAGTTTTAGTAGTCACATAATTAGTTAAACAGAGATCACCTGTGTGCAGTCAAGGTGTTTCAATTGATTGTACTAAAAATACACCTATATCTGGAAGGTGCAACTGCCGCTGAGTCAGTATCCTGGCAAAAACTACACCATGAAGACAAAAGAACACTCCAAGCAACTCCGCAAAAAGGTTATTGAAAAGCACGTCGGGAAATGGATACAAGAAAATTTGCAAGTCACTCTATATCTGTTGAAGTACAGTTAAGTCAATCGTCAAGAAATGGAAAGAATATGGCACAGCTGTAAATCTGCCTAGAGCAGGCCATCCTCAAAAACTGAATCACCGTGCAAGAAGGGGACTAGTCAGGGAGCCCATCACTCTGGAGGAGTTACAAGCTTCAGTGACTGAGATGTGAGAGACTGCTCATACAACAACTGTTGCCTGGGTGCTTCACCAGTCACAGCTTTATGTGAGAGTGACAAACAGAAAGCCATGGTTGGAAAATACTCACAAGATATCTCAGATAGAGTTTGCCAGAAGGCATACGTTTGCTCTAAGGTCAGCTGGAAGGAGGTGTTATGGTCTGATGAAACCAAAATTGAGCTATTAGGCTTTTGGCCATCAGACTAAATGCTACTTTTGGTGTAAGGCTAACACTGCACTTCATCAAAAATACAATCTCTATCATGAAGCATTGTGGTGGCTGTATCATGCTGTGCCGATGCTTCACTGCAGTAAGCCCTGGAAGGTTTGTGAAGGTAGAGGGTAAAATGAATGCACAAAATACAGAAATCCTGGAGGAAAACCTGATACAGTCTGTAAGAGAACTGCAACTTCAGAGAAGATATCTTTCCAGCAACACAATGACCCCAAGCATAAAGCCAAAGCTACACAGGACTGGCTTAAAACAACAAAGTTAATGTCTTGTAGTGGCCAAGTTAGAATCCAGACCTAAATCCAACTGAGAATTCGTAGCTGGACTTGAAAAGGGCTGTTCACTCATAATCCCCATGCAATCTGACAAGAGTTTGAGCAGTTTTCTAAAGAAGAATGGGGAAAAACTGCAGTGTCCAGATGTGCAAAGCTGATAGAGCCTGAGGCTCCGGAGGGTTCCTGTGCTGTGGAAGACGTCCTGCCTCGTCCCTGTGCCAAAGATGCCGCGCCCCAGCGGCCTCAATGTCTACAGACCGGTGGCATTGACCTCCCACGTCATGAAGACCCTGGAGAGACTTGTTCTGGAGCTGCTCCAGCCTATGGTCAGGCCACACTTAGATCCCCTCCAGTTCGCATACCAGCCCCGACTAGGGGTTGAGGATGCCATCATCTACCTGCTGAACCCTGTCTATGCCCACCTGAACAAGCCAGCGAGCACTGTGAGGGTCATGTTTTTTGACTTCTCCAGTGTGTTCAACACCATCTGCCCTGCTCTGCTGGGGGAGAAGCTGACAGCGATGCAGGTGGATGCTTCCCTGGTGTCATCGATTCTTGATTACCTGACTGGCAGACCACAGTACGTGTGCTTGCAACACTGTGTGTCCGACAGAGTGATCAGCAGCACTGGGGCTCCACAGGGGACTGTCTTGTCTCCCTTTCTCTTCACCATTTACACATCGGACTTCAACTACTGCACAGAGTCTTGTCATCTTCAGAAGTTTTCGGATGACTCTGCCATAGTTGGATGCATCAACAAGGGAGATGAGGCTGAGTACAGGGCTACGGTAGGAAACTTTGTCACATGGTGTGAGCAGAATTATCTGCAGCTTAATGTGAAAAAGACTAAGGAGCTGGTGGTAGACCTGAGGAGAGCTAAGGTACCAGTGACCCCTGTTTCCATCCAGGGGGTCAGTGTGGACATGGTGGAGGAGTACAAATACCCGGGGATACGAATTGACAATAAACTGGACTGGTCAAAGAACACTGAGGCTGTCTACAAGAAGAGACAGAGCTGTCTCTATCTCCTGAGGAGATTGAGGTCCTTTAACATCTGCCGGACGATGCTGAGGATGTTCTACGAGTCTGTGGTGGCCAGTGCTATCATGTTTGCTGTTGTGTGCTGGGGCAACAGACTGAGGGTAGCAGACACCAACAGGATCAACAAACTCATTCGTAAGGCCAGTGATGTTGTGGCGATGGAACTGGACTCTCTCATGGTGGTGTCTGAAAAGAGGATGCTGTCCAAGTTGCATGCCATCTTGGTCAATGTCTTCCATCCACTACATAATGTACTGGGTGGGCACAGGAGTACATTCAGCCAGAGACTCATTCCACCGAGATGCAACAAAGAGCGTCATAGGGAGTCATTCCTGCCTGTGGCCATCAAACTTTACGACTCCTCCCTTGGAGGGTCAGACACCCTGAGCCAATAGGCTGGTCCTAGACCTATTTCATAATTTACTGGCATAATTTACATATTACTATTTAACTATTTATGGTTCTATTATTTTCTGTTAATTTGTGTCAAAAAAAGCCAAATTAAATCCATTGATTCAATGTTGGAAACAATAAAACATGAAAACTTCCGTGGGGGGGTGGGGGGTATTTTTTATAGGCACTTTGTTGTTGCTTTATATGGCAGGTGTTTTTCTCTTCACACTTCTAATGCTTCAAATGATGAAGTGTGGCCCAAGAGGGGTAGACTTGAGTTGTCTGTTCAGGAGCCAGGCCAGGATCAATCATGGTCTGGCATCTTGTCCACAGCCATTCCAACAGGGGTGGCCCTGAGCTGACAGCACCTGATAAGAGTCCTGGAAGTACATAAGTCTCCACACGACATCAACGTGTGGGTCCAGGTTGTGGAGGCACTGTATCTGCCTCTACCACACCTCCACCCCACCCCACCAGAAGTGTGTTCTATACACCCACCACTCCTTTTTTTTAAAAAAAAGCCTAACTCTGACATCCTCCCTGTGCTTTCCTCCTAAAACCTTAAAATTATGCCCTCTTGTATTAACTATTTCTGACCTGGAAGAAAGTCTGTCTACCCACTGTGCCTCTCAACTTGTATACTTCTATTATGTGTTCCCTCATCCTCCCTCACTCCAAAATCAAAAGCCCTAGCTCCCTCAACCTATCATCATAAGACTTGTTCTCTACTCCAGACATCATCCTGGTAAATCTCCTCTGCATCCTCTTTAAACATTGCACATCCTTTCTATAGTGAGGTGACCAGAACAGAACACAATATTCCAAATGTGGCCTAACCAGGGTTTTAAAGAACTGCAAGATTACATCATAACTCTTGACCTCAATTCCCTGACTAATGAATGGCAACACACAATAATAAAGAGAAAACTGAAAGACTTTGGAACATGAACAGGGTATCATTGTCCTGATAGTAATATCTACAACTGGTATCATCCCAAAGGCACCACACAATAGCATTAAACAATTAGGCTATACAGCAATATTTACGTAATCTTCAGAAAGTCGCAATAATAAACACCACTAGAATAGTCCAAAAGTTTCGGGCAATTGAGAAAAGAGCATGCTTGGCTCATTTACCAGCTTGAGCGAAGAAAAAATAAAAACTTTATTTTTATAAGCTTTCATACATTAAGATACAGGCTCAAACAGCTTAACATAGCTTGTAAAGAAAAATCAAAAGAGTCATAAAAATGAGACAAAATTAAAAATCATAAGTAAAGACAAACATTATAGAAAATAAAATGTAATCGAATATACCAAATTGTATAAATGTAACCAACACCACCAGGCATTAAGTAATCCTATAAGCAGGCCACATTTTAAAAAGTAGATGTTTAGAGGTGTTTTGAAACATTCTACAGTACTAGCCTGGCATATCTCAAAGTAGAGTATTCCAGATTTTTAGTGCACAAGAGCAAAAGGCTGCATCACCAGTTCTTGCATGGTTGGCTCTAGAAACACTAAGCAAACCAATATCTGTGGATCTAAGATTACAATTGGAAATATAAGGGAATAGACACTCCAAAATATACTGAGGAGCTAGATTATTCAGAGTCTTGTATACAACTGAGTATTTTAAAATTGATCTGAAATTATACCAAAACCAATGAAATGTGCTCAGATTTTCTTCTTTTGGTTAAGATTCTTGCTGCTGTATTTTGAACAAGCTGCAGCTAAGCAGTCCTGGAAAAGAGTCCATAACAGTGGCCTAATTGGCTAAAATCAAAACTGTATCAGTCTTTTTGCATGTTGAGATCTTATAAGAAATCGAACTCTTAAATGAAGGTATGCAGTCTTAGTAATCTGGTTAATGTGTGATCTGAAGTTTAGCTCAGTCAATAAAAATTCTCTACTTCTGGCTTGTTTTGTAAGGCCAGATGATCAAGTTTATTTCTAAGATTCTCACTTTTACTGCTACCAATAACTAAAATGTTTTTTCCTTATTTATTTTCAGGAAATTAAAACGTCCATTCTATACCGCTACTAAGACATTGGACAAGGGGGTTCAGAGCCTGATG
The DNA here is from genome assembly GCF_030028105.1 of Mobula birostris. Taxonomy (NCBI): domain Eukaryota; kingdom Metazoa; phylum Chordata; class Chondrichthyes; order Myliobatiformes; family Myliobatidae; genus Mobula; species Mobula birostris. Next base: position 66,723 of record NW_027275040.1, read on the forward strand.
GTCATCTGGTGTAATGGACAATTACAGCTGTGTCATTTGCATAGCTGTGGTAATTCACCCTGTGTTTTGAAATAATCTGACCGAATGGAAGCAGGTGGAGCAAGGACAACGGACCATACACCACCTTAATCCTATCAACTTGTGTGGCAACTTTGAGGGATCTATGGATGTGGACCCTGAGACCTCTCTGTTCCTCCACACTGTTAAGAATTCTGCCTTTAACCGTGTACTCTGCCTTCAAGTTCGACCTTTCAAAGTCAACCACTTTACACTTTTCTGGACTGAACTCCATCTGCCACTTCTCAGCCCAGCTCTACATCCTGTCAATGTCCTGTTGTAACCTGTGACAACCTTCTACACGATCCATAACACCACCAACCTTTGTGTTTTTGTGGAGATTTTGTCCTCTTGTACCTGCTCCACAGTGTCTCATCTTTTACTTCACTGCTCCTTTCAGCTCTTGCCACAGATCTCTCGATTCTGCCAATGCCCACACCACTATCGGTCTCTGCCTTGAAGATGTTCAGCAACTAAACCTCCTCAGCCCTTCGAGGGTTGAGAATTCCCACAGATCCCCACCCTCAGTGAGGAAACTCGGTCTCTGTCCTAAACGGCCAACCCTTGTGGTGGGTCTGTGATCTCTGGTCCTGGCCAACTCAGCCATCAGTCAGAAATATCAACTCTCCAGCCACCCTGGAGACCTTTAATGAGCCTGAGATGCTTGAACCAGCGGACATCAGAATTTGTACATTACAGCCACCAGAATCCAAGCTGAGTGCCACAATCTTCCCACAGACTCAGGGTAATGAAAGTCTGTTAGTAAACATAGAAATAGAATTAAGCTATTTGGTCCATCAAGTCTGCTGCACCATTTGATCATAGCTGATTTATTTTCTCCCTCAATCCCATTCTCTTGCCCTCTCCCTGACACCCTGAATACTCTAGAACCTAACAACCTCTGCTTTAAATATGCCAAATGACTTGGCTTCCACAGCTGTCTGTGGCAATGAATTCCATAGATTCACCACCCTCAGGCTAAAACAATTCCTCTTCTGTTCTAAAGGGATGTCCATCTTTTCTGAGGCTGTGCCCGCTGGTCCTAGACTCTTCCACTATAGGAAACATCCTCTCCACATTCACTCTACCTAGGCCTTTCAGTATTCCGTAGGGTTAAATAAGATCCCCTTCATTCTTCTAAACCTCAATGAGTACAGGCCCAAACCCCTTAAACACTCCATCCATTAACCCTTTCATTCCCAGGATAATTCTGTTTCCATGGTGTGTTTTTACTTAAAGTGTAAAGGACGATTGCTGGAAAAGATGCTGGAGAGTAATGGGGGACAATGGAATGGTGGACGAACTGAATAAGTATTTTGTATCAGCCTTCACTGTGAAAGACACTAGCAATATGGCGGATTCCAGGTGTCGGGCATCATAAAGTGCGAAGTTACCATAGACAGAGAGAAGGTTCTTGGGGAACTGAAAGGTCTGAAGGTAGACAAGTCACCTGGATCTAATAGTGTACACCCCTGAGTTCTGAAAGAAGTGGCTGAAGAGATCATGGAGGCATTAGTATTGGTCTTTCAAGAATCACTAGATTCTGGAAGGTCTGGAAGACTGGAAAATTGCAAATGTCATTCCACTCTTCAAGAATGGAGAGGCAGAAAGGAAACTACAGGCCAGTTAGTCTGACCTCAGTGGTTGGGAAAATGTTGGAGTCGATTATTACGGATGAGGTGCCAGGATACTTGAAGGCATGTGATGAAATAGGCCGTAGTCAGCATGGTTTCCTCAAGGGAAAGTCTTGTCTGACAGATCTGTTGGAATTCTTTGAAGAAATAACAAGCAGGATGGACAAAGGAGAATCGGTTGATGTTGTGCACTTGGATTTTCAAAAAACCTTTGACAAGGTGCCACACAAGGCTGCTTAACAAGCTTCAAGCCCATGGTATTACAGGAAAGATGCTAGCATGGATAAAGCAGTGGCTGATTAGCAGGAGGCAAAGAGTGGGAATAAAGGGGGCTGGCTGCAGGTGACTAGTGGTGTTTGCACAGGGGTCTGTGTCGGAACAGATTCTTTTTACATTGTATGTCAATTTGGATGATGGAATTTAAGGCTTTGCTACAAAGTTTGCTGATTATGTGATAGGTGGAGGGGCAGGTTGTTTTGGGCAAGTAGAGAGCCTACAGAAGCACTTTGATTAGGAGAATAGGCAAAGAAATGGCAGATAGAATACGGTGTTGGGAAGTGTATGGCCATGCACTTTGATAGAAGAAATGAAAGGGTTGACTATTTTCTCAATGGAGAGAAAATACAAAAAGCTGAGGTGCAAAGGGACTTGGGAGTCCTTGTGCAGGATTTCCTAAAGGTTAAGTTGCAGGTTGAGTCCATGGTGAGGAAGTCATTTCAACAGAACTAGAATACAAAAGCAAGGATGTAATGTTGAGACTTTATAAAGCACTGATGAGGCCTCACTTGGAGTATTGAGAGCAGCTTTGGGCCCCTTATCTTAGAAAGGATGTGCTGAAAGTGGAGAGGGCTCAAAGGAGGTTCCCAAATATGATTCCAGGATTGAACAGCTTATCATATTAAGAGTGCTTGATGGCTCCGGGACTGTATTGAGTGGAATTTAGAAGAATGATGCGGAATTCAATAGAATGAGGGGTGACCTCATTGAAGCCTATTGAATGGTGCAGCGCCTTGATAGAGTGGAGTGCAGAGAATGTTTCCTGTGGTGGGAGAGTCTAAGACCAGAGGGCACAGCCTCAGAATAGAGGGGCATCCTTTTTTGAATGGAGATGAGGAGGAAGATGAGAATGAAGATGATGAAGGTGGTGAATCTGTAGAATTCCTTGCCACAGGCAGCTGTGGAGGACAAGTCTTTATGTATATCTAAGGCAGAGGTTGATAGGTTCTTGATTGTTCAGGGCATGAAGGGATACAGAGAGAAGGCAGGAGACTGGGGCTGAGTGTAAAATTGGATCAGCTTTGATGAAATGGCAGAGCGGAAGCAATGGGCCAAATAGCCTAATCTAATCCTGCTCTTCTATCTTATGGTGTGTCACTCAATATATAAGAAAAGCAGATGAGCTTTTGAAATGATATTAAGGACCTCAGGACCGTACAACTCGGACACAGTGAGGCCCCACAAAAGCAGTGGAAGCAGAATAAAGCAAATCAATTCACAAACTACCTATCCCTCCTCCCTACCTCCCCTCCACACACCACACACCCCGTTAATTAAATAGCCTGCCCTAAACGTGACGAACCTGCCAATGTCCCCGTCCACTCTGGACTCCTCATCTTCGCCGGGCACCATTGTTCAGTCAGTGGAGCTCAGTACTGGCATGGCTTGGAATGAGATGATGCGGCAGGAGGGAGAGGGGTCAGGATCGCTAGGGACACCAGAAGTGACAGTCAGTCAGGCACAGAGCCCCAAGAGGGTTTGAGGCAGAGTAAAGACCAGAAGGGTGCAGAGAGACCCACCCCTTCCCCACCCTCTTCTTTCCCCACACCTCCCTCTCGTTCGTTCCTTCCCCCAAACACTAGTCCCCTCTCGCCTAAAGCCCTAACCCCTCCCTACACCACTCTCCCTGCGGTTCCCCCACCCCCCCATCCCTCCGCCGTGCCCTCCCCCCTCCGCCGTGCCCTCTCCCTCACCCCTCATCCGTGCCCTCCCCATCATCCCTCCGCCGTGCCCTCCCTCCCCTCGCCCCTCAACCCTCCACCATGCCCTCCCTCCGCTCGCCCCTCCGTCGTGCTCT
>NW_027275041.1:0-70476 GCF_030028105.1 Mobula birostris
AAGGTATGAGAGGTGCGCGAATACACAGCGATATAGGGGACGTTATGAGATGTGCATAACAATACAGTGATATAGGGGAAGTTATGAGAGGTGCGCAACAACACGGAGATGTAGGGGAAGCTAGAGAGGTGAGCAATAACACAGTGATAAAGGTGAATCTATGGGATGTGCGCGAAAAGACAGTGATATAGGGCAAGGTATGAAAGGTGCGCAAGGCACAGCGATATAGGGGAAGGTATGGAAGGTACTCGAAAACAGGGTGATATAGATGAAGTTATGAGAGGTATGCGAAGGCACAGCAATATAGGGGATGCTATGGAAGGTGCACAAAAACACAGCGATATAGGGGAAGGTATGAGAGGTGCGCGAAAGCACAGCGATAAACGGGACGGTATGAGATGTGCATGAATACACGGCGATAGACGGGAAACCATGAGAGGTGTGCGAAAAACACATAAATATAGGGGAAGCTATGAGAGGTGCGTGAAAACACAGTGATATAGGTGAAGGTATGAGAGGAGTGCGAAAACAGGGCGAAATAGGGGAAGTTATGAGAGATGCGTGAAAATCCAGCAACGTAGGGGACGTTATGAGATGTGCATGAAAACACAGCGATATAGGGGAAGTTATGAGAGGTGCGTGAAGGCAGAGCGATACAGGGAATGTTATGGGAGGTGCACGAATACACAGGGAAATAGGGGACGTTATGAGATGTGCATGAAAACACAGCGATATAGGGGAAGGTATGAGAAGTTCACGAAAATGCAGCGATATAGGAGAAGTTAAGAGAGGTGCGTGAAAACACAGCGATATAGGGGAAGGTATGAGAGGTGCGCGAAAACATAGCAATATAGGGGACGGTATGAGATGTGCATGAATACACGGCGATATCGGGGAAGCCATCAGAGGTGCGAGAAAACACAGCGATATAGGGGACGTTATAAAATGTGCATAAAAACACGGCGATATAGGGGAAGGTATGAGAGGTGCATGAAGGCAAAGCGATATAGGGGATGCTATGGGTGGTGCGTGAATGCACAGCGATATGGGGACGTGATGAGATGTGCAAGAAAACGCAACGGTATTAGGGAAGGTATGAGAGGTGCACAAAAACACAGCTAGATAGGAGAAGTTATGAGAGGTGTGCGAAAACACAGCAATATAGGGGAAGGTATGGGAGGTGCACGAAAACACGGCGATATATGAGAAGTTAAGAGAGGTTCGTGAAAACACAGCGATATAGGGGAAGCTTTGAGAGGTGCGCAAGGCACAGCGATATAGGGGATACTATGGGAGGTGCGTGAATACACAGCAATATAGGGGACGTGATGAGATGTGCATGAAAATGCAGCGATATTAGGGAAGGTATGAGAGGAGCACGAAAACACAGCGATATAGGGGAAGGTATGAGAGGTGCGCGAAAACACAGTGATATTGGGGAAGACAGGAGAGGTGCGCGAAAACCCAGCGATATAGGGGAAGCTATGAGAGGTGAGCAAAAAGACGGCGATACAGGGGTAGCTATGAGAGGTGAGCAAAAACACAGCGATAAAGGTGAATCTATGGGATGTGCGCGAAAAGACAGCGATATGGGGAAGGTATGAGAGGTGTGCAAGGCACAGCGATATAGGGGATGCTATGGGAGGTGCATGAATACACAGCGATATAGGGGACGTGATGAGATGTGCATGAAAACGCAGCGATATTCGGGAAGGTATGAGAGGTGCGCAAAAACACAGCGATGTAGGCGAAGCCATGGGAGGTGCGCGGGAAACAGGGCGATATAGGGGAAGGTATGAGAGGTGCGCGAATACACAGCGATATAGGGGACGTTATGAGATGTGCATAACAATACAGTGATATAGGGGAAGTTATGAGAGGTGCGCAACAACACGGAGATGTAGGGGAAGCTAGAGAGGTGAGCAATAACACAGTGATAAAGGTGAATCTATGGGATGTGCGCGAAAAGACAGTGATATAGGGCAAGGTATGAAAGGTGCGCAAGGCACAGCGATATAGGGGAAGGTATGGAAGGTACTCGAAAACAGGGTGATATAGATGAAGTTATGAGAGGTATGCGAAGGCACAGCAATATAGGGGATGCTATGGAAGGTGCGCAAAAACACAGTGATATAGGGGAAGACATGAGAGGTGCGCGAAAACAGGGCGATATAGTGGAAGCTATGAGAGGTGTGCTAAAACCCGGCGATACAGGCGAAGCTATGAGAGGTGAGCAATATCACAGCGATAAAGGTGAATCTATGGGATGTGTGCGAAAAGACATCGATATAGGGGACGGTATGAGATGTTCATGAATACACGTCGATAGTCGAGAATCCATGAGAGGTGTGCGAAAACACAGCGATATAGGGGAAGTTATGAGAGGTGCGCAAAAACAGGGAGATATAGGGGAAGTTATGAGAGGTGCGTGAAAACCCAGCAATATCGGGGACGTTATGAGATGTGCATGAAAACATGGCGATATAGGGGAAGGTATGAGAAGTGCACGAAGGCACAGCGATATAGGGGATGCTATGGGAGGTGCGCGAAAACACAGTGATATAGGGGACGGTATGAGATGTGTATGAAAACACGGCGATATATGGGAAGCTATGAGAGGTGCATGAAAACACGGCGATATATGGGAAAGAATGAGAGGTGCGCGAAAACTTGGCATGACAGGCGAATGCATGAGAGGCGCGAGAAAACACAGCGATGTAGGGGAAGACATGAGATGCGCGCAAAAACAGGGCGATGCAGGGGAAGGTATGAGAGGTGCGCGAAAGCACAGCGATATAGGAGACGCAATGGGACGTGCGCGAAAACACAGTGATATGGGGAAGGTATGAGAGATGTGCGAGAAAACGGCGAGATAGGGGAAATTATGAGAGGTGCACGAAAACACAGCGTTACGGGAGAATGTATCAGATGTGCGAGAAAACACAGCGATATAGGGGAAGTAATGAGAGGAGCGAAAACATAGCGATCTCGGTGAAGACATGAGAGGTGTACGAAAACATGGCGATATAGGGGAAGCTATGAGAGGTGAGCAAAAACACGGCGATACAGGGGAAGCTATGAGAAGTGAACAATAACACAGCGATAAAGGTGAATCTATTGGATGTGCGCGAAAAGACAGCGATATAGGGGAAGGTATGAGAGGTGCGCAAGGCACAGCGATATAGGGGATGCTATGGGAGGTGCATGAATACACAGCGATATAGGGGACGTGATGAGATGTGCATGAAAACGCATCGATATTAGTGAAGGTATGAGAGGTGCACAAAAACACAGTGATATAGGAGAAGTTATGAGAGGTGTGTGAAAACACAGTGATATAGGGGAAGGTATGAAAAGTGTACGAAAAGACAGCGATATAGGGGAAGGAATGGGAGATGCACGAAAACAGGGCGATATAGGGGAAGGTATGAGAGGTGCGCGACGCACAGCGATATAGGGGATACTATGCAGGTGCGTGAATGCACAGCAATATGGGGAATGTGATGAGATGTGCATGAAAATGCAACGATATTACTGAAGGTATGAGAGGTGCACAAAAACACAGCGATATAGGGGAAGGTATGAGAGGTGCGCGAAAGCACAGCGATATACGGGACGGTATGAGATGTGCATGAATGCACGGCGATAGACGGGAAACCATGAGAGGTGTGCGAAAACACAGCGATATAGGGGAAGTTATGAGAGGTGCGTGAAAACACAGTGATATAGGTGAAGGTATGAAAGGAGTGCGAAAACAGGGTGATATAGGGGAAGTTATGAGAGGTGCGTGAAAACCCAGCAATATAGGGGACGTTATGAGATGTGCATGAAAACACGGTGATATAGGGGAAGGTATGAGAGGTGTGTGAAGGCAGAGCGATATAGAGAATGTTATGGGAGGTGCACGAATACACAGCGAAATAGGGGACGTTATGAGATGTGCATGAAAACACAGCGATATACGGGAAGGTATGAGAGGTGCACGAAAACGCAGTGATATAAGGGAAGGCATAGGAGATGCGCGAAAACAGGGCGATATTGGGGAAGGTATGAGGGGTGCACAAAAACACAGCGATATAGGGGAAAGTATGAGAGGTGCGCGAAGGCACACCGATATAGGGGATGCTATGGGAGGTGCGGGAAAACACAGTAATATAGTGGACGGTATGAAATGTGCATAAAAACACGGCGATACACGGGGAGGTATGAGAGGTGCGTGAAAACACAGCGATGTAGTGGAATACATGAGAGGTGCACGAAAACAGGGCAATATAGTGGAAGCTATGGGATGTGCACGAAAACACGGCGATGTAGGGGAAGGTATGAGAGGTGCGTGAAAACACAGCGATATAGGGGACGTGATGAGATGTGCATGAAAACGCAGCGATATTAGGGAAGGTATGAGAGGTGTACAAAAACACAGTGATATAGGAGAAGATATGAGAGGTGTGCGAAAACACAGCGATATAGGGGAAGGTATGAAAGGTGCACGAAAACACAGAGATATACACGGGAAGGAATGGGAGGTGCTTGAATACACAGCGATATAGGGGACGTTATGAGATGTGCATAAAAACACGGCGATATAGGGGAAGTTATGAGAGGTGCGCAAAAATACAGCGATATAGGAGAAGTTATGAGAGGTGTGTGAAAACACAGCGATATAGTGGGAGGTATGAGAGGTACACGAAAACACAACGATATAGGGGAAGGTATGGGAGGTGTTCGAAAGCAGGGCGATATAGGGGAAGTTATAAGAGGTGTGTGAAAACACAGCGATACAGGGGGAGGTATGAGAGGTACACGAAAACACAGCGATATAGGGGAAGGTATGGGAGGTACTCGAAAGCAGGGCGATACAGTGGAAGTTATGAGAGGTGCGTGAAAAACCAGCGATATAGGGGACGTTATGAGACGTGCATGAAAACACAGCGATATTGGGGAAGCCATGAGAGGTGTGCGAAAATACAGCGATATAGGCGACGCTATGGGAGTGTGCTAAGACAGGGCGATATAGGGGAAGGTATGAGAGGTGCGCGAAGTCACAGCCATATAGGGGATGCTATGGCAGGTGCGCGAATACACAGAGATATAGGGAAATTATGAGATGTGCATGAAAACACGGCAATATAGGGGAAGGTATTGGAGCTGCGCAAAAATACAGCGATATAGGAGAAGTTATGAGAGGTGCGTGAAAACACAGCGATATAAGGGAAGGTAGGAGAGGTGCACGAAAACATAGTTATATTGGGGAAGGTATGGGAGGTGAGCGAAAACAGGGTGATATAGGGGAAGATATGAGAGGTGCGTGAAAACACAGCGATATAAGGGAAGGTAGGAGAGGTGCACGAAAACATAGCGATATTGGGGAAGGTATGGGAGGTGAGCAAAAACAGGGCGATATAGGGGAAGTTATGAGAGGTGCGTGAAGGCACAGCAATACAGGGGATGCTATGAGAGGTGCGCGAAAACACCGTGATATAGGGGAAGACATGAGAGGTGCGCAAAAACAGGGCAATATAGTGGAAACTATGGGATGTGCGCGAAACCACGGCGATACAGGGGAATGTATCAGAGGTGCGAGAAAACACAGCCATATAGGGGACGCCATGGGACATGCGCAAAAAAACAGTGATATAGAGGAATGCATGAGAGGTGTGTGAGAAAACGGCGATATAGGGGAAATTGTAAGAGGTGTGCGAAAACATGGCAATACAGGAGAATGTATCAGAGGTGCGAGAAAACACAGCGATATAGGGGAAGTAATGATAGGAGCGAAAACATTACGATATAAGTTAAGACATGCGAGGTGCGCGAAAACACGGCGATATAGGGTAAGCTATGAGAGGTGAGCAATAACACAGCGATCAAGTTGAAGATATGGGATGTGCGCGAAAACAGCGATGTAGGCGAAGCTATGGGAGGTGCGCGAAAACACAACGATTTAGGGGACGGTATGAGATGTGCATGAATACACGGCGATATTGGGGAAGCCATGAGAGGTGCCTGAAAACACAGCGATATAGGGGAAGGTATGAGAGGTGTTGCAAATCACAGCGATATAGGAGAAGTTAAGAGAGGTGCGTGAAAACACAGCGATAGAGGGGAAGGTATGAGAGGTGCGCGAAAATACAGCGATATAGGGGACGGTATGAGATGTGCATGAATACACGGCGATATCGGGGAAGCCATCAGAGGTGCGAGAAAACACAGCGATATAGGGGACGTTATGAGATGTGCGTAAAAACACGGCGATATAGGGGAAGGTATGAGAGGTGTGCAAAAACACAGCGATATAGGAGAAGTTAAGAGAGGTGCGTGAAAACACAGCGATTTAGGGGAAGGTATGAGAGGAGTACGAAAACACAGCGATATCAGGAAAGTATGGGAGGTGCGCGAAAACAGGGCGATATAGGGGAAGCTATGAGTGGTGAGCAAAAAACACGGCGATACAGGGGAGGCTCTGGGAGGTGCGTGAATACACAGCGATATAGGGGACGTGATGAGATGTGCGTGAAAATGCAACAATATTAGTGAAGGTATGAGAGGAGCACGAAAACACAGCGATATAGGGGAAGGCATGAGAGGTGTGCGAAAACATGGCGATACGGGAGAATGTATCAATTATGCGAGAAAACACAGCGATCTAGGGGAAGTATTGAGAGGAGCGAAAACATAGCGATCTAGGTGAAGACATGAGAGGTGAGCAAAAACACTGCGATACAGGGGAAGCTATGAGAGGAGATCAATAACACAGCGATAAAGCTGAATCTATGGGATGTGCACAAAAAGACAGCAATATAGGGGAAGCTATGAGAGGTGCGCAAGTCACAGCGATATAGGGGATGCGATGGGAGGTATGTGAATATACAGCGATATAGGGGACGCTATGAGAGGTGCGTGAAAACACAGCGATATAGGGGGAGATATGAGAGGTACACGAAATCACAGCGATAAGGGGAAGGTATGGGAGGTGCTCGAAAACAAGGCGATATAGAGGAAGGTATGAGAGGTGTGCGAAGGCACAGCAATATAGGGTTTGCTATGGGAGGTGTGCGAAAACACAGTTATATAGGGGAAGACATGAGAGGTGCGCGAAAACAGGGCAATATTGTGGAAGCTAGGCGATGTGCGTGATAACAGGGCGATATTGGGGAAGTTATGAGAGGAGCGCGAAAACACAGTGATATAGGGGAAGCTATGGGACATGCGCAAAAAAACAGTGATATAAGGGAAGGTATGAGAGGTGTGCGTGAACACGGCGATATAGGGGAAATTGTAAGAGGTGCGCGAAAACATTGCAATACAGGAGAATGTAATTGCAATACAGGAGAATGTATCAGAGGTGCGAGAAAACACAGCGATATAGGGGAAGTAATGATAGGAGCGAAAACATAGCGATATAGGTGAAGACATGCGAGGTGCGTGAAAACACAACGATATAGGGTAAGCTATGAGAGGTGAGCAATAACACAGCGATCAAGGTGAAGCTATTGGATGTGCGTGAAAACAGCGATGTAGGCGAAGCTATGGGAGGTGCGCGAAAACACAACGATATAGGGGATGCTATGGAGGTGCGCGGAAACACAGTAATATAGGGGACAGTATGAGATGTGCATAAAAACACGGCGATATAGGGGGAGGTATGAGAGGTGCGCGAAAACACAGTGATGTAGTGGAATACATGAGAGGTGCACGAAAACAGGGCAATATAATGGAAGCTATGGGATGTGCACGAAAACAGGGCGAATAGGGGAAGGTATGAGAGGTGCGCGAAAACACAGCGATATAGGGGACGCAATGGGACGTACGCGAAAACACAGTGATATAGGGGAAGGTATGAGAGGTGTGCGACAATACCGCGATATAGGGGAAATTATGAGAGGTGTGCGAAAACACGGCGATACGGGAGAATATATGAGATGTGCTAGAAAACACAGCGATATAGGGGAAGTATTAGGAAGAGCGAAAACATAGCGATCTAGGTGATGACATGAGAGGTGCGCGAAAACACGGCGATATAGGAAAAGCTATGAGAGGTGAGCAAAAACACGGCGATAAAGCTGAATCTATGGGATGTGCGTGAAAAGACAGCGATATAGGGGAAGCTATGAGAGGTGAGTGAAAACACAGTGATATAGGGGATGTGATGAGATGTGCATGAAAACGCAGCGATATTAGGGAAGGTATGAGAGGTGTACAAAAACACAGTGATATAGGAGAAGATATGAGAGGTGTGCGAAAACACAGCGATATAGGGGAAGGTATGAAAGGTGCACGAAAACACAGCGATATAGGGGAAGGCATGGGAGGTGCTCGAAAGCAGGGCGATATAGTGGAAGTTATGAGAGGTGCGTGAAAACCCAGCGATATAGGGGACGTTATGAGACGTGCATGAAAACACAGCGATATAGGAGAAGGTATGAGAGGTGCACGAAGGCACAGCGATATAGGGGATGCTATGGGAGTTGCATGAGTACACAGAGATATAGGGGACATTATGAGATGTGCATGAAAACACGGCGATATTGGGGATGCCATGAGAGGTGTGCAAAAATACAGCGATATAGGCGACGCTATGGGAGTGTGCGAAGACAGGGCGACATAGGGGAAGGTATGAGAGGTGCACGAAGTCACAGCGATATAGGGGATGCTATGGCAGGTGCGCGAATGCACAGAGATATAGGGGACATTATGAGATGTGCATGAAAACACGGCAATATAGGGGAAGGTATTGGAGCTGCGCAAAAATACAGCGATATAGGAGAAGTTATGAGAGGTGCGTGAAAACACAGTGATATAGGGGAAGCTATGGGACATGCGCAAAAAAACAGTGATATAGGGGAAGGTATGAGAGGTGTGCGTGAACACGGTGATATAGGGGAAATTGTAAGAGGTGCGCGAAAACATTGCAATACAGGAGAATGTATCAGAGGTGCGAGAAAACACAGCGATATAGGGGAAGTAATGATAGGAGCGAAAACATAGCGATATAGGTGAAGGCATGCGAGGTGCGTGAAAACACAACGATATAGGGTAAGCTATGAGAGGTGAGCAATAACACAGCGATCAAGGTGAAGCTATTGGATGTGCGTGAAAACAGCGATGTAGGCGAAGCTATGGGAGGTGCGCGAAAACAAAGCGATATAGGGGACGGTATGAGATGTGTATGAATACACGGCCATATTGGGGAAGCCATGAGAGAGGTGCCTGAAAACACAGCGATATAGGGGAAGGTATGAGAAGAGCACGAAAACACAACGATATCGGGGAAGGTATGGGAGGTGCATGAAAACAGGGCGATATAGGGGAATCTATGAGAGATGAGCAAAAACACGGTGATACAGGGGAAGGTATGAGAGATGCGCAAGGCACAGCGATATAGGGGATGCTATGGGAGGTGCGTGAATACACAGCGATATGGGGACGTGATGAGCTGTGCATGAAACTGCAGCGATATTAGGGAAGGTATGAGAGGCGCACAAAAACACAGCGATATAGGAGAAGTTATGAGAGGTGTGTGAAAACACAGTGATATAGGGGAAGGTATGAAAGGTGCACGAAAACACAGCGATATAGGGGAAGGAATGGGAGATGCATGAAAACAGGGCGATATAGGGGAAGGTTTGAGAGGTGCGCAAGGCACAGCGATATAGGGGATGCTATGGGAGGTGCGTGAATACACAGCGATATAGGGGACGTGATGAGATGTGCATGAAACTGCAGCGATATTAGGGAAGGTATGAGAGGCGCACAAAAACACAGCGATATAGTAGAAGTTATGAGAGGTGTGTGAAAACACAGTGATATAGGGGAAGGTATGAAAGGTGCACGAAAACACAGCGATATAGGGGAAGGAATGGGAGATGCACGAAAACAGGGTGATATAGGGGAAGGTTTGAGAGGTGCGCGAAGGCACAGCGATATAGGGGATACTATGGGAGGTGCGTGAATGCACAGCGATATAGGGGACGTGATGAGATGTGCATGAAAATGCAACGATATTAGTGAAGGTATGAGAGGTGCACAAAAACACAGCGATATAGGGGAAGGTATGAGAGGTGCGCGAAAGCACAGCGATAAACGGGACGGTATGAGATGTGCATGAATACACGGCGATAGACGGGAAACCATGAGAGGTGTGCGAAAAACACATAAATATAGGGGAAGCTATGAGAGGTGCGTGAAAACACAGTAATATAGGTGAAGGTATGAGAGGAGTGCGAAAACAGGGCGATATAGGGGAAGTTATGAGAGATGCGTGAAAATCCAGCAATATAGGGGACGTTATGAGATGTGCATGAAAACACGGCGATATAGGGGAAGTTATGAGAGGTGCGTGAAGGCAGAGCGATACAGGGAATGTTATGGGAGGTGCACGAATACACAGGGAAATAGGGGACGTTATGAGATGTGCATGAAAACACAGCGATATAGGGGAAGGTATGAGAAGTTCACGAAAATGCAGCGATATAGGAGAAGTTAAGAGAGGTGCGTGAAAACACAGCGATATAGGGGAAGGTATGAGAGGTGCGCGAAAACATAGCAATATAGGGGACGGTATGAGATGTGCATGAATACACGGCGATATCGGGGAAGCCATCAGAGGTGCGAGAAAACACAGCGATATAGGGGACGTTATAAAATGTGCATAAAAACACGGCGATATAGGGGAAGGTATGAGAGGTTCATGAAGGCAAAACGATATAGGGGATGCTATGGGTGGTGCGTGAATGCACAGCGATATGGGGACGTGATGAGATGTGCAAGAAAACGCAACGATATTAGGGAAGGTATGAGAGGTGCACAAAAACACAGCTAGATAGGAGAAGTTATGAGAGGTGTGCGAAAACACAGCAATATAGGGGAAGGTATGGTAGGTGCACGAAAACACGGCGATATATGAGAAGTTAAGAGAGGTTCGTGAAAACACAGCGATATACGGGAAGCTTTGAGAGGTGCGCAAGGCACAGCGATATAGGGGATACTATGGGAGGTGCGTGAATACACAGCAATATAGGGGACGTGATGAGATGTGCATGAAAATGCAGCGATATTAGGGAAGGTATGAGAGGAGCACGAAAACACAGCGATATAGGGGAAGGTATGAGAGGTGCGCGAAAACACAGTGATATTGGGGAAGACAGGAGAGGTGCGCGAAAACCCAGCGATATAGGGGAAGCTATGAGAGGTGAGCAAAAAGACGGCGATACAGGGGTAGCTATGAGAGGTGAGCAAAAACACAGCGATAAAGGTGAATCTATGGGATGTGCGCGAAAAGACAGCGATATGGGGAAGGTATGAGAGGTGTGCAAGGCACAGCGATATAGGGGATGCTATGGGAGGTGCATGAATACACAGCGATATAGGGGACGTGATGAGATGTGCATGAAAACGCAGCGATATTCGGGAAGGTATGAGAGGTGCGCAAAAACACAGCGATGTAGGCGAAGCCATGGGAGGTGCGCGGGAAACAGGGCGATATAGGGGAAGGTATGAGAGGTGCGCGAATACACAGCGATATAGGGGACGTTATGAGATGTGCATAAGAATACAGTGATATAGGGGAAGTTATGAGAGGTGCGCAACAACACGGAGATGTAGGGGAAGCTAGAGAGGTGAGCAATAACACAGTGATAAAGGTGAATCTATGGGATGTGCGCCAAAAGACAGTGATATAGGGCAAGGTATGAAAGGTGCGCAAGGCACAGCGATATAGGGGAAGGTATGGAAGGTACTCGAAAACAGGGTGATATAGATGAAGTTATGAGAGGTATGCGAAGGCACAGCAATATAGGGGATGCTATGGAAGGTGCGCAAAAACACAGTGATATAGGGGAAGACATGAGAGGTGCGCGAAAACAGGGCGATATAGTGGAAGCAATGAGAGGTGTGCTAAAACCCGGCGATACAGGCGAAGCTATTAGAGGTGAGCAATATCACAGCGATAAAGGTGAATCTATGGGATGTGTGTGAAAAGACATCGATATAGGGGACGGTATGAGATGTGCATGAATACACGGCGATAGTCGAGAATCCATGAGAGGTGTGCGAAAACACAGCGATATAGGGGAAGTTATGAGAGGTGCGCAAAAACAGGGAGATATAGGGGAAGTTATGAGAGGTGCGTGAAAACCCAGCAATATCGGGGACGTTATGAGATGTGCATGAAAACATGGCGATATAGGGGAAGGTATGAGAAGTGCACGAAGGCACAGCGATATAGGGGATGCTATGGGAGGTGCGCGAAAACACAGTGATATAGGGGACGGTATGAGATGTGTATGAAAACACGGCGATATATGGGAAGCTATGAGAGGTGCATGAAAACACGGCGATATATGGGAAAGAATGAGAGGTGCGCGAAAACTTGGCATGACAGGCGAATGCATGAGAGGCGCGAGAAAACACAGCGATGTAGGGGAAGACATGAGATGCGCGCAAAAACAGGGCGATGCAGGGGAAGGTATGAGAGGTGCGCGAAAGCACAGCGATATAGGGGACGCAATGGGACGTGCGCGAAAACACAGTGATATGGGGAAGGTATGAGAGATGTGCGAGAAAACGGCGAGATAGGGGAAATTATGAGAGGTGCACGAAAACACAGCGATACGGGAGAATGTATCAGATGTGCGAGAAAACACAGCGATATAGGGGAAGTAATGAGAGGAGCGAAAACATAGCGATCTCGGTGAAGACATGAGAGGTGCACGAAAACATGGCGATATGGGGGAAGCTATGAGAGGTGAGCAAAAACACGGCGATACAGGGGAAGCTATGAGAAGTGAACAATAACACAGCGATAAAGGTGAATCTATTGGATGTGCGCGAAAAGACAGCGATATAGGGGAAGGTATGAGAGGTGCGCAAGGCACAGCGATATAGGGGATGCTATGGGAGGTGCGTGAATACACAGCGATATAGGGGACGTGATGAGATGTGCATGAAAACGCATCGATATTAGGGAAGGTATGAGAGGTGCACAAAAACACAGTGATATAGGAGAACTTATGAGAGGTGTGTGAAAACACAGTGATATAGGGGAAGGTATGAAAAGTGTACGAAAACACAGCGATATAGGGGAAGGAATGGGAGATGCACGAAAACAGGGCGATATAGGGGAAGGTATGAGAGGTGCGCGAAGCACAGCGATATAGGGGATACTATGCAGGTGCGTGAATGCACAGCGATATAGGGGATGCTATTGGAGGTGCGTGAATGCACAGCGATATGGGGAATGTGATGAGATGTGCATGAAAATGCAACGATATTACTGAAGGTATGAGAGGTGCACAAAAAACACAGCGATATAGGGGAAGGTATGAGAGGTGCGCGAAAGCACAGCGATATACGGGACGGTATGAGATGTGCATGAATGCACGGCGATAGACGGGAAACCATGAGAGGTGTGCGAAAACACAGCGATATAGGGGAAGTTATGAGAGGTGCGTGAAAACACAGTGATATAGGTGAAGGTATGAAAGGAGTGCAAAAACAGGGTGATATAGGGGAAGTTATGAGAGGTGCGTGAAAACCCAGCAATATAGGGGACGTTATGAGATGTGCATGAAAACACGGTGATATAGGGGAAGGTATGAGAGGTGTGTGAAGGCAGAGCGATATAGAGAATGTTATGGGAGGTGCACGAATACACAGCGAAATAGGGGACGTTATGAGATGTGCATGAAAACACAGCGATATACGGGAAGGTATGAGAGGTGCACGAAAACGCAGCGATATAAGGGAAGGCATAGGAGATGCGCGAAAACAGGGCGATATTGGGGAAGGTATGAGGGGTGCACAAAAACACAGCGATATAGGGGAAAGTATGAGAGGTGCGCGAAGGCACACCGATATAGGGGATGCTATGGGAGGTGCGGGAAAACACAGTAATATAGTGGACGGTATGAGATGTGCATAAAAACACGGCGATATACGGGGAGGTATGAGAGGTGCGTGAAAACACAGCGATGTAGTAGAATACATGAGAGGTGCACGAAAACAGGGCAATATAGTGGAAGCTATGGGATGTGCACGAAAACAGGGCGATATAGGGAAAGGTATGAGTGGTGCGCAAGGCACAGCGATATAGGGGATGCTATGGGAGGTGCGTGAATACACAGCGATATAGGGGACGTGATGAGATGTGCATGAAAACGCAGCGATATTAGGGAAGGTATGAGAGGTGTACAAAAACACAGTGATATAGGAGAAGATATGAGAGGTGTGCGAAAACACAGCGATATAGGGGAAGGTATGAAAGGTGCACGAAAACACAGAGATATACACGGGAAGGAATGGGAGGTGCTTGAATACACAGCGATATAGGGGACGTTATGAGATGTGCATAAAACACGGCGATATAGGGGAAGTTATGAGAGGTGCGCAAAAATACAGCAATATAGGAGAAGTTATGAGAGGTGTGTGAAAACACAGCGATATAGTGGGAGGTATGAGAGGTACACGAAAACACAGCGATATAGGGGAAGGTATGGGAGGTGTTCGAAAGCAGGGCGATATAGGGGAAGTTATGAGAGGTGTGTGAAAACACAGCGATATAGGGGGAGGTATGAGAGGTACACGAAAACACAGCGATATAGGGGAAGGTATGGGAGGTACTCGAAAGCAGGGCGATACAGTGGAAGTTATGAGAGGTGCGTGAAAAACCAGCGATATAGGGGACGTTATGAGACGTGCATGAAAACACAGCGATATTGGGGAAGCCATGAGAGGTGTGCGAAAATACAGCGATATAGGCGACGCTATGGGAGTGTGCTAAGACAGGGCGATATAGGGGAAGGTATGAGAGGAGCGCGAAGTCACAGCAATATAGGGGATGCTATGGCAGGTGCGCGAATACACAGAGATATAGGGGACATTATGAGATGTGCATGAAAACACGGCAATATAGGGGAAGGTATTGGAGCTGCGCAAAAATACAGCGATATAGGAGAAGTTATGAGAGGTGCGTGAAAACACAGCGATATAAGGGAAGGTAGGAGAGGTGCACGAAAACATAGCTATATTGGGGAAGGTATGGGAGGTGAGCAAAAACAGGGCGATATAGGGGAAGTTATCAGAGGTGCGTGAAGGCACAGCAATACAGGGGATGCTATGAGAGGTGCGCGAAAACACCGTGATATAGGGGAAGACATGAGAGGTGCGCAAAAACAGGGCAATATAGTGGAAACTATGGGATGTGTGCGAAACCACGGCGATACAGGGGAATGTATCAGAGGTGCGAGAAAACACAGCCATATAGGGGACGCCATGGGACATGTGCAAAAAAATAGTGATATAGAGGAATGCATGAGAGGTGTGTGAGAAAACGGCGATATAGGGGAAATTGTAAGAGGTGCGCGAAAACATGGCAATACAGGAGAATGTATCAGAGGTGCGAGAAAACACAGCGATATAGGGGAAGTAATGATAGGAGCGAAAACATTACGATATAAGTTAAGACATGCGAGGTGCGCGAAAACACGGCGATATAGGGTAAGCTATGAGAGGTGAGCAATAACACAGCGATCAAGTTGAAGATATAGGATGTGCGCGAAAACAGCGATGTAGGCGAAGCTATGGGAGGTGCGCGAAAACACAACGATTTAGGGGACGGTATGAGATGTGCATGAATACACGGCGATATTGGCGAAGCCATGAGAGGTGCCTGAAAACACAGCGATATAGGGGAAGGTATGAGAGGTGTTGCAAATCACAGCGATAAAGGAGAAGTTAAGAGAGGTGCGTGAAAACACAGCGATAGAGGGGAAGGTATGAGAGGTGCGCGAAAATACAGCGATATAGGGGACGGTATGAGATGTGCATGAATACACGGCGATATCGGGGAAGCCATCAGAGGTGCAAGAAAACACAGCGATATAGGGGACGTTATGAGATGTGTGTAAAAACACGGCGATATAGGGGAAGGTATGAGAGGTGTGCAAAAACACAGCGATATAGGAGAAGTTAAGAGAGGTGCGTGAAAACACAGCGATTTAGGGGAAGGTATGAGAGGAGTACGAAAACACAGCGATATCGGGAAAGTATGGGAGGTGCGCGAAAACAGGGCGATATAGGGAAGCTATGAGAGGTGAGCAAAAAACACGGCGATACAGGGGACGCTCTGGGAGGTGCGTGAATACACAGCGATATAGGGGACGTGATGAGATGTGCGTGAAAATGCAACAATATTAGTGAAGGTATGAGAGGAGCACGAAAACACAGCGATATAGGGGAAGGCATGAGAGGTGTGCGAAAACATGGCGATACGGGAGAATGTATCAATTATGCGAGAAAACACAGCGATCTAGGGGAAGTATTGAGAGGAGCGAAAACATAGCGATCTAGGTGAAGACATGAGAGGTGAGCAAAAACACTGCGATACAGGGGAAGCTATGAGAGGAGATCAATAACACAGCGATAAAGCTGAATCTATGGGATGTGCACAAAAAGACAGCAATATAGGGGAAGCTATGAGAGGTGCGCAAGTCACAGCGATTTAGGGGATGCGATGGGAGGTATGTGAATATACAGCGATATAGGGGACGCTATGAGAGGTGCGTGAAAACACAGCGATATAGGGGGAGATATGAGAGGTACACAAAATCACAGCGATAAGGGGAAGGTATGGGAGGTGCTCGAAAACAAGGCGATATAGGGGATGCTATGGGAGGTGCGCGAAAACACAGTAATATAGGGGACAGTATGAGATGTGCATAAAAACACGGCGATATAGGGGGAGGTATGAGAGGTGCGCGAAAACACAGCGATGTAGTGGAATACATGAGAGGTGCACGAAAACAGGGCAATTTAGTGGAAGCTATGGGATGTGCACGAAAACAGGGCGAATAGGGGAAGGTATGAGAGGTGCGTGAAAACCCAGCAATATAGGGGACGTTATGAGATGTGCATGAAAACACGGTGATATAGGGGAAGGTATGAGAGGTGTGTGAAGGCAGAGCGATATAGAGAATGTTATGGGAGGTGCACGAATACACAGCGAAATAGGGGACGTTATGAGATGTGCATGAAAACACAGCGATATACGGGAAGGTATGAGAGGTGCACGAAAACGCAGCGATATAAGGGAAGGTATAGGAGATGCGCAAAAACAGGGCGATATTGGGGAAGGTATGAGGGGTGCGCAAAAACACAGCGATATAGGGGAAAGTATGAGAGGTGCGCGAAGGCACACCGATATAGGGGATGCTATGGCATGTGCGGGAAAACACAGTAATATAGTGGACGGTATGAGATGTGCAAAAAACACGGCGATATACGGGGAGGTATGAGAGGTGCGTGAAAACACAGCGATGTAGTGGAATACATGAGAGGTGCACGAAAACAAGGCAATATAGTGGAAGCTATGGGATGTGCACGAAAACAGGGCGATGTAGGGGAAGGTATGAGAGGTGCGCGAAAACACAGCGATATAGGGGACGGAATGGGACGTACGCGAAAATACAGTGATATAGGGGAAGGTATGATAGCTGTGCGAGAACACGGCGATATAGGGGAAATTATGAGAGGTGTGTGAAAACACGGCGATACGGGAGAATGTATGATATGTTCTAGAAAACACAGCGATATAGGGGAAGTATTGAGAGGAGCGAAAATATAGCGATCTAGGTGATGACATGAGAGGTGCGCGAAAACACGGCGATATGGGAGAAGCTATGAGAGGTGAGCAAAAACACGGCGATAAAGCTGAATCTATGGGATGTGCGCGAAAAGACAGCGATATTGGGGAAGCTATGAGAGGTGCATGAAAACACAGAGATGTAGGAGAAGTTATGAGAGGTGCGTGAAAACACAGTGATATAGGGGACGTGATGAGATGTGCATGAAAACGCAGCGATATTAGGGAAGGTATGAGGGGTGTACAAAAACACAGAGATATAGGAGAAGATATGAGAGGTGTGCGAAAACACAGCGATATAGGGGAAGGTATGAAAGGTGCACGAAAACACAGAGATATACATGGGAAGGAATGGGAGGTGCTTGAATACACAGCGATATAGGGGACGTTATGAGATGTGCATAAAAACACGGCGATTTAGGGGAAGTTATGAGAGGTGCGCAAAAATACAGCAATATAGGAGAAGTTATGAGAGGTGTGTGAAAACACAGCGATATAGTGGGAGGTATGAGAGGTACATGAAAACACAGCGATATAGGGGAAGGTATGGGAGGTGTTCGAAAGCAGGGCGATATAGGGGAAGTTATGAGAGGTGTGTGAAAACACAGCGATATAGGGGGAGGTATGAGAGGTACACGAAAACACAGCGATATAGGGGAAGGTATGGGAGGTACTCGAAAGCAGGGCGATACAGTGGAAGTTATGAGAGGTGCGTGAAAAACCAGCGATATAGGGGACGTTATGAGACGTGCATGAAAACACCGCGATATTGGGGAAGCCATGAGAGGTGTGCGAAAATACAGCGATATAGGCGACGCTATAGGAGTGTGCTAAGACAGGGCGATATAGGGGAAGGTATGAGAGGTGCGCGAAGTCACAGCCATATAGGGGATGCTATGGCAGGTGCGCGAATACACAGAGATATAGGGGACATTATGAGATGTGCATGAAAACACGGCAATATAGGGGAAGGTATTGGAGCTGCGCAAAAATACAGCGATATAGGAGAAGTTATGAGAGGTGCGTGAAAACACAGCGATATAAGGGAAGGTAGGAGAGGTGCACGAAAACATAGCGATATTGGGGAAGGTATGGGAGGTGAGCGAAAACAGGGCGATATAAGGGAAGTTATGAGAGGTGCGTGAAGGCACAGCAATACAGGGGATGCTATGAGAGCTGCACGAAAACACCGTGATATAGGGGAAGACATGAGAGGTGCGCAAAAACAGGGCAATATAGTGGAAACTATCGGATGTGCGCGAAACCACGGCGATACAGGGGAATGTATCAGAGGTGCGAGAAAACACAGCCATATAGGGGACGCCATGGGACATGTGCAAAAAAATAGTGATATAGAGGAATGTATGAGAGGTGTGTGAGAAAACGGCGATATAGGGGAAATTGTAAGAGGTGCGCGAAAACATGGCAATACAGGAGAATGTATCAGAGGTGCGAGAAAACACAGCAATATAGGGGAAGTAATGATAGGAGCGAAAACATTGCGATATAAGTTAAGACATGCGAGGTGCGCGAAAACACGGCGATATAGGGTAAGCTATGAGAGGTGAGCAATAACACAGCGATCAAGGTGAAGATATGGGATGTGCGCGAAAACAGCGATGTAGGCGAAGCTATGGGAGGTGCGCGAAAACACAACGATTTAGGGGACGGTATGAGATGTGCATGAATACACGGCGATATTGGGGATGCCATGAGAGGTGCCTGAAAACACAGCGATATAGGGGAATGTATGAGAGGTGTTGCAAATCACAGCGATATAGGAGAAGTTAAGAGAGGTGCATGAAAACACAGCGATAGAGGGGAAGGTATGAGAAGTGTTTGAAAATACAGCGATATAGGGGACGGTATGAGATGTGCATGAATACACGGCGATATCGGGGAAGCCATCAGAGGTGCCAGAAAAGACAGCGATATAGGGGACGTTATGAGATGTGTGTAAAAACACGGCGATATAGGGGAAGGTATGAGAGGTGTTCAAAAACACAGCGATATCGGAGAAGTTAAGAGAGGTGCGTGAAAACACAGCGATTTAGGGGAAGGTATGAGAGGAGTACGAAAACACAGCGATATCGGGAAAGTATGGGAGGTGCGCGAAAACAGGGCGATATAGGGAAAGCTATGAGAGGTGAGCAAAAAACACGGCGATACAGGGGACGCTCTGGGAGGTGCGTGAATACACAGCGATATAGGGGACGTCATGAGATGTGCATGAAAATGCAACAATATTAGTGAAGGTATGAGAGGAGCGCGAAAACACAGCGATATAGGGGAAGGCATGAGAGGTGCACGGAAACACAGCGGTATAGGGGAAGGTATGAGAGGTGCGCGAAAACACAGCGATATAGGGGAAGGCATGAGAGGTGCACGAAAACAGCGATATAGGTGAAGGAATGGGAGGTGCGCGAAAACAGGGCGATATATGTGAAGGAATGGGACGTGCGCGAAAACACGGCGATATAGCTGAAGGAATGGGAGGTGCGCGAAAACAGGGCGATATAGATGAAGTTATGAGAGGTATGCGAAGGCACGGCAATATAGGGGATGCTACGGAATGTGCGCGAAAACACAGTGATATGGGGAAGACAGGAGAGGTGCGCGAAAACACGGCGATATATGGGAATCTATGAGAGGTGAGCAAAAACACGGCGATACAGGGGAAGCTATGAGAGGTGAGCAATAACACAGCGATAAAGGTGAATCTATGCGATGTGCGCGAAAAGACAGCGATATAGGGAAAGTTATGAGAGGTGCGCAAGGCACAGCGATCTGGGGGATGCTATGGGAGGTGTGTGAATACACAGCGTTACAGGGGACGTGATGAGATGTGCATGAAAACGCAGCGATATTAGGGAAGGTATGAGAGGTGCACAAAAACACAGCGATATAGGAGAAGTTATGAGAGGTGTGTGAAAACACAGCGATATAGGGGAAGATATGAGAGGTGCACGAAAACAGCGATATTGGTGAAGGAATGGGAGGTGCGCGAAAACTGGGCGATATAAGTGAAGGAATGGGAGGTGCACGAAAACAGGGCGCTATAGGGGATGCTATGGGAGGTGCGCGAATACACAGCGATATAGGGGACGTTATGAGATGTGCATAACAATACGGCGATATAGGGGAAGTTATGACAAGTGCGCAAATACACTGCGATGTAGGCGAAGGTATGAGAGGTGTGTGAAAGCACAGCGATATAGGGGACGGTATGAGATGTGCATGAATACGCGGCAATAGTCGGGAAACCATGAGAGGTGTGCGAAAACACAGTGATACACGGGAAGTTATGAGAGGTGCGCAAGGCACAGCGATATAGGAGAAGGTATGGAAGGTGCTCGAAAACAGGGTGATATAGATGAAGGCACAGCAATATAGGGGATGCTATGGAAGGTGCACGAAAACACAATGATATAGTGGAAGACATGAGAGGTGCGCGAAAACAAGGCAATATAGTGGAAGCTATGAGAGGTGAGCTAAAACCCACCGATACAGGGGAAGCTATGAGAGGTGAGCAATAACACAGCGATAAAGGTGAATCTATGGTATGTGCGCGAAAAGACATCGATATAGGAGAAGGTATGAGAGGTGTGCGAAAACACAGCGATATAGGGGAAGTTATGAGATGTGCATGAAAACACGGCGATATAGGGGAAGGTATAAGAGGTGCACGAAGGCACAGCGATATAGGGGATGCTATGGGAGGTGCGCGAAAACACAGTGATATAGGGGACAGTATGAGATGTGTATGAAAACACGGCGATATATGGGAAGCTATGAGAGGTGCGCGAGAACACGGCGATATAGGGGAAAGTATGAGACGTGTGCGAAAACTTGGCGTTACAGGGGAATGCATCAGAGGTGCGAGAAAACACAGCGATGTAGGGGAAGACATGAGACGTGCGCAAAAACATGGCAATATAGTGGAAGTTATGGGATGTGCGCTAAAACAGGGCGATGTAGGGGAAGGTATGAGAGGTGTGCGAATGCGCAGCGATATAGGGGATGCTATGGGAGGTGCGTGAATACACAGCGATATAGGGGAAGGTATGAGAGATGTGCGAGAACACAGCGATACAGGGGAAGGTGTGAGAGGTGCGCGAAAGCACAGCGATATATGGGAAAGTTTGAGATGTGCGTGAGTACACGGTGATAGATGGGAAACCATGAGAGGTGTGCGAAAAAACAGCGATATAGGGGACGTGATGAGATGTGCATGAAAACGCAGCGATATTAGGGAAGGTATCAGAGGTGCACAAAAATACAGCGATATAGGGGAAGTTATGAGAGGTGCGTGAAAACCCAGCGATATAGGGAATGTTATGGGAGGTGCTCGAAAACACAGCGAAATAGGGGAAGGTATGAGAGGTGCACGAAAACAGGGCGATATAGGGGAAGGTATCAGAGGTGCACGAAGGCACAGCGATATAGGGGATGCTATGGGAGGTGCGCGAAAACACAGTAATATAGGGGACGGTATGAGATGTGCATAAAAACATGGCGAAATAGGGGAAGGTATCAGAGGTGCACGAAGGCACAGCGATATAGGGGATGCTATGGGAGGTGCGCGAAAACACAGCGATATAGGAGACGGTATGAGATGTGCATAAAAACATGGCGATATAGGGGCAGGTATGAGAGGTTCGCGTAAACACGGCGATACAGGGGAAAGTATGAGAGGTGCGCGAAAACTTGGCGTTACAGGGGAATGCATCAGAGGTGCCAGAAAACACAGCGATGCAGTGGAATACATGAGAGGTGCGCGAAAACAGGGCAATATAGTGGAAGATATGGGCTGTGCATGAAAACAGGACGATATAGGGGAAGGTATAAGAGGTGCACAAAAAACACAGCAATATAGGAGACGCAATGGGACGTGTGTAAAAACACAAAGATATAGGGGAAGGTATGAGAGGTGTGCGAGATTTCGGCGATATAGGTTAAATTATAAGAGGTGTGCGAAAACACGTCGATACGGGAGAATGTATCAGATGTGCGAGAAAACAGCTCTATAGGGGAAGTATTGAGAGGAGCAAAAACATAGCGATCTTGGTGAAGACATGAGAGGTGCGCGAAAACACAGCGATATAGGGGAAGCTATGAGAGGTGAGTAAAAACACGGCGATACAGGGGAAGCTATGAGAGGTGAGCAATTACACAGCGATAAAGGTGAATCTATGGGATGTGCGTGAAAAGACAGCGATATAGGGGAAGCTATGAGAGGTGCGCAAGGCACAGCGATATAGGGGATACTATGGGATGTGCGTGAATACACAGCGATATAAAGGACGTGATGAGATGTGCATGAAAACGCAACGGTATTAGGGAAGGTATGAGAGGTGCACAAAAACACAGCTATATAGGAGAAGTTATGAGAGGTGTGCGAAAACACAGTGATATAGGGGAAGGTATGGGAGGTGCACGAATACACAGCGATATAGGGGACGTTATGAGATGTGCGTAAAATCACGGCGATATTGGGGAAGTTATGAGAGGTGCGCAAAAATACAGAAATATAGGAGAAGTTATGAGAGGTGCGTGAAAACACAACGATATAGGGGGAGATATGAGAGGTGCATGAACACGCAGCGATATAAGGGAAGGTATAGGAGGAGCGCGAAAACAGGGTGATATAGGGGAAGGTATGAGAGGTGCACGAAGGCACAGCGATTTAGGGGATGCTATGGGAGGTGCATGAATATACAGCGATATAGGGGACGTGATGAGATGTGCATGAAAACGCAGCGATATTAGGGAAGGTATGAGAGGTGCACAAAAACACAGCGATATAGGAGAAGTTATGAGAGGTGTGTGAAAACACAGCGATATAGGGAAAGGTATGAGAGATGCACGAAAACAGCGATATAGGTGAAGGAATGGGAGGTGCGCGAAAACAGGGCGATATAGGTGAAGGAATGGGAGGTGCGTGAAAACAGGGCGATATAGGGGAAGG
The DNA here is from genome assembly GCF_030028105.1 of Mobula birostris. Lineage (NCBI taxonomy): Eukaryota > Metazoa > Chordata > Chondrichthyes > Myliobatiformes > Myliobatidae > Mobula > Mobula birostris. The sequence goes on from NW_027275041.1 coordinate 23,607, forward strand.
TATGAGAGGTGCGCGAAGGCACAGCGATATAGGGGATGCTATGGGAGGTGCGCAAATACACAGCGATATAGGGGACGTTATGAGAGGTGCGCAAAAACACGGCGATACCGGGGAAGCTATGAGAGGTGAGCAATAGCACAGCAATAAAGGTGAATCTATGGGATGTGCGCGAAAAGACAGCGATATAGGGGAAGGTATGAGAGGTGCGCAAGGCACAGCGATATAGGGGGAGGTATGAGAGGTGCACGAAAACACAGCGATATAGGGGAAGGTATGGAAGGTGATCGAAAACTGGGTGATATAGATGAAGCTATGAGAGGTATGCGAAGGCATAGCAATATAGGGGATGCTATTGAAGGTGCGCGAAAACACAGTGATATAGGGGAAGCTATGAGAGGTGAGCAAAAACACGGCGATACAGGGGAAGCTATGAGAGGTGAGCAATAACACAGCGATAAAGGTGAAACTATGGGATGCCTGCGAAAAGACATCGATATAGGGAAAGGTATGAGTGGTGCGCAAGGCACAGCCATATAGGAGATGCTATGGGAGGTGCGTGTATACACTGTGATATAGGGGACGTGATGAGATGTGCATGAAAACGCAGCGATATTAGGGAAGGTATGAGAGGTGCACAAAAACACAGCGATGTAGGAGAAGTTATGAGAGGTGTGTGAAAACACAGCGATATAGGGGAAGGTATGAGAGGTGCACGAAAACAGCGATATAGGTGAAGGAATGGGAGGTGCGCAAAAACAGAGCGATTTCGGGGAAGGTATGAGAGGTGCATGAAGGCAAAGCGATATAGGGGATGCTATGGGAGGTGCGCGAATACACAGCGATATAGGGGACGTGATGAGATGTGCAAGAAAACGCAACGGTATTAAGGAAGGTATGAGAGGTGCACAAAAACACAGCTAGATAGGAGAAGTTATGAGAGGTGTGCGAAAACACAGCGATATAGGGGAAGGTATGGGAGGTGCACGAATACACAGCGATATAGGGGACGTTATGAGATGTGCATAAAATCACGGCGATGTAGGGGAAGCTATGAGAGGTGAGCAATAACACAGCGATAAAGGTGAATCTATAGGATGTGCGCGACAAGACAGCGATATAGGGGAAGGTACGAGAGGTGCGCAAGGCACAGCGATAAAGGAGAAGGTATGGAAGGTGCTCGAAAACAGGGTGATATAGATGAAGTTATGAGAGGTATGCGAAGGCACAGCAATATAGGGGATGCTATCGAAGGTGCGCGAAAACACAGTGATATAGGGGAAGACATGAGAGGTACGCGAAAACAAGGCAATATAGTGGAAGCTATGAGAGGTGAGCTAAAACCCGGCAATACAGGGGAAGCTATGAGAGGTGAGCAATAACACAGCGATAAAGGTGAATCTCTGGGATGTGTGCGAAAGGACAGCGATATAGGGGAAGGTAGGAGAGGTGCGCAAGACACAGCGATATTGGGGACGGTATGAGATGTGCATGAATACACGGTGATAGTCGGGAAACCATGAGAGGTGTGTGAAAACACAGCGATATAGGGGAAGTTCTGAGAGGTGCGCAAAAACAGGACGATATCGGGGAAGTTATGAGAAGTGCGTGAAAACCCAGCAATATAGGGGACGTTATGAGATGTGCATGAAAACACGGCGATATAGGAGAAGGTATGAGATGTGCACGAAGGCACAGCGATATAGGGGATGTTATGGGAGGTGCACGAAAACACAGTGATATAGGGGACGGTATGAGATGTGTATGAAAACACGGCGATATAAGGGAAGCTATGAGAGGTGCGCGAAAACACGGTGATATAGGGGAAATTATGAGAGGTGCGCGAAAACTTGGCGTTACAGGGGAATGCATCAGAGGTGTGAGAAAACACAGCGATGTAGGGGAAGACATGAGAGGTGCACAAAAACAGGGCTATATAGTGGAAGCTATGGGATGTGCGCTAAAACAGGGCAATGTAGGGGAAGGTATGAGAGGTGCATGAAAGCACAGCGATCTGGAGGACGCTATGGGACGTGCGCGAAAACACAGTGATATAGGGGAAGGTATGAGAGATGTGCGAGAACACAGCGAGATAGGGGAAAGTATGAGAGGTGCGCGAAAACTTGGCGTTACAGGGGAATGCATCAGAGGTGCCAGAAACCACAGTGATGGAGTGGAATACAAGAGAGGTGCGGGAAAACAGGGTAATATAGTGGAAGCTATGCAATGTGCACGCAAACAGGGCGATATAGGGTAAGGTATGAGAGGTGTGCGAGAACACGGCGATAAAGGGGAAATTATGAGAGGTGTGCGAAAACACGGCGATACAGGGGAAGCTATGAGAGGTGAGCAATAACAAAGCGATAAAGGTGAATCTACGGGATGTGAGCGAAAAGACAGTGATATAGGGGAAGCAATTAGAGGTGCGCAAGGCACAGCGATATAGGGGATGCTATGGGAGGTGCGTGAATACACAGCTATGTAGGGGACGTGATGATATGTGCATGAAAACGCAGTGATATAGGGGAAGGTATGAAAGGTGCACGAAAACACAGAGATGTATACGGGAAGGAATGGGAGGTGCACGAATACACAGCCATATAGGGGAGTTATGAGATGTGCATGAAAACACAGCCATATAGGGGAAGCTATGAGAGGTGCACGAAAACGCAGTGATATAAGGGAAGGTATAGGAGGTGCGTGAAAACAGGGCAATATAGGGGAAGGTGTGAGAGGTGCATGAAAACGCAGCGATATAAGGTGAAGCTAAGGGATGTGCGCGAAAACAGCGATGTAGGCGAAACTATGGGAGGTGCGCGAAAGCACAGCGATATAGGGGAAGGTATGAGATGTGCGAAAAAATACATCCATATAGGGGAAGGTATGAGAGTTGCGTGAAAACATAGTGATATAGGTGAAGGTATGAGAGGAGCGCGAAAACAGGGCGATATAGGGGAAGTTATGAGAGGTGCGTGAAAACCCAGCGACATTGGGGACGTTATGAGATGTGCATGAAAACACGGTGATATTGGGGAAGGTATGAGCGGTGTGCAAAAACACAGCATATACGGTAATGCATGAGAGGTGCGCGAAGGCACAGTGATATAGGGGATGGTATGGGAGGTGAGTAAATACACAGCGATATAGGGGACGTTATGAGATGTGCATGAAAACACGGAAATATAGAGGAAGTTATACGAGCTGCGCAAAAATACAGTGATATTTGGGAAGTTATGAGAGGTGCGTGAAAACACAGCGATATAAGGGAAGGTATGAGAGGTGCACGAAAACACTGCGATATTGGGGAAGGTATGGGAGGTGCGCGAATACAGGGAAATATAGGGGAAGTTATGAGAGGTGCGCGAAGGCACAGCGATATAGGGGATGCTATGAAAGGTGCGCGAAAACACCGTAATATAGGGGAAGACATGAGAGGTATGCAAAAACAAGGCGAAAAAGTGGAACCTATGGGATGTGCGCAAAACCACGGCGATACAGGGGAATGTATCAGAGGTGCGAGAAAACACAGCGATATAGGGGACGCTATGGGACATGCGCAAAAAAACAGTGATATAGGGGAAGGCATGAGAGGTGTGCGAGAACTCGGCGATATAGAGGAAATTATGAGAGGTGTGCGAAAACACGGCGATACGGGAGAGTGTATCAGATGTGCGAGAAAACACAGCGATATAGGGGAAGTATTGAGGGGAGCGAAAACATAGAGATCTAGGTGAAGACATGAGAGGTGCGCGAAAACACGGCGATGTAGGGGAAGCTATGAGAGGTGAGCAAAAACACGGTGATACAGGGGAAGCTATGAGAAGTGAGCAATAACACAGCGATAAAGGTGAATCTATGGGATGTGCGCGAAAAGACAGCGATATAGGGGAAGCTATGAGAGATGCGCAAGGCACAGCGATATAGGGGATGCTATGGGAGGTGCGTGAATACACAGTGATATAGGGGACGTGATGAGATGTGCATGAAAACGCAGCGATATTAGGGAAGATATCAGAGGTGCACAAAAACACAGCAATATAGGAGAAGTTATGAGAGGTGTGCGAAAACACAGCGATATAGGGGAAGATATGAAAGGTGCACAAAAACACAGAGATATATTCGGGAAGGAATGGGAGGTGCCCAAATACACAGCGATATAGGGGACGTTATGAAATGTGCATGAAAACACAGCCATATAGGGGAAGGTATGAGAGGTGCACGAAAACGCAGCGATATAAGGGAAGGTATAGGAGGTGCGCGAAAAGAGGGCGATATAGGGGAAGGTATGAGAGGTGCACGAAGGCACAGCGATATAGGGGATGCTATGGGAGTGCGCGAAAACACAGCGATATAGGAGACGGTATGAGATGTGCATAAAAACATGGCAATATAGGGGGAGGTATGAGAGGTGCGCATATATACGGCGACATAGAGGAAGTATGAGAGGTGCGCGAAAACTTGGTGTTACAGGGGAATGCATCAGAGGTGCCAGAAAACACATCGATGTAGTGGAAGACATGAGAGGTGCATGAAAACAGGGTAATATAGTGGAAAGTATGGGATGTGTGCGAAAACAGGGCCATATAGGGGAAGGTATGAGAGGTGCGCGAGAACACGGCGATATAGGGGAAATAATGAAGGTGTGCGAAAACACAGCGATACGGGAGAATGTATCAATTGTGCGAGAAAAAACAGCGATATAGGGGAAGTATTGAGAGGAGCGAAAACAGCGATCTAGGTGAAGACATGAGAGGTGCGCGAAAACACGGCGATATGGGGGAAGCTATGAGAGGTGAACAAAAACACGGCGATACAGGGGAAGCTATGAGAGGTGAGCAATAATACAGCGATAAAACTGAATCTATGGGACGTGCGCGAAAAGACAGCGATATAAGGAAAACTATGAGAGGTGTGCAAGGCACAGGGATATAGGGGATGCTATGGGAGGTGCGCGAATACACAGCGATACAGGGGACGTGATGAGATGTGCATGAAAACTCAGCGATATTAGGGGAGGTATGAGAGGTGCACAAAAACTCAGTGATATAGGAGAAGTTATGAGAGGTGTGTGTAAACACAGCGATATAGGGGAAGGAATCGGAGGTGCGCGAAAATTGTGCGATATAGCGGAAGGTATGAGAGGTTCGTGAAGGCACAGCGATATAGGGGATGCTATGGGAGGTGCGCGAATACACAGCGATATAGGGGACGTTATGAGATGTGCGTAAAAACACGGCAATAAAGGGAAGTTATGAGAGGTACGCAAAAATACAGCAATACAGGAGAAGTTATGAGAGGTGCGTGAAAACACAGCGATATAAGGGGAGGTATGAGAGGTGTGCGAAAACAGGGCGATATAGGGGAAGGTATGAGAGGTGTGCGAGAACACAGCAATATAGGGAAAGGTATGAGAGGTGTGCGAAGTCACAGCAATATAGGGGATGGTATGGGAGGTGCACGAAAACACAGTGATATAGGGGAAGACATGAGAGGTGCGTGAAAACACAGCAATATAGCGGACGCTATTGGACTTGCGCGAAAACACAGCGATATAGGGGAAGATATGAGAGGTGTGCGAGAACACGGCGATATAGGTGAAATTATGAGAGTTGAGCGAAAACACGTTGATACAGGGAACAGTATCAGAAGTGCGAGAACACAGAGCGATATAGGGGAAGTAAGGAGAGGAGCGGAAACACAGCGATATGGGTGAAGACATGAGAGGTGTGCGAAAACACGGCGATATAGGGGAAGCTATGAGAAGTAAGAAATAACACAGCGATAAAGTTGAAGTTATGGGATGTGCGCGAAAACAGGGCGATATAGGGGAAGGTATGAGAGGTGCGCAAAAACACAGCGATGTATGCGAAGCCATGGGAAGTACACAGGAAACAGGACGATATAGGGGGAGGTATGAGCGGTACGCGACGGCACAGCGATATAGGGGATGCAATGGGAGGTGTGTGAATACTCAGAGATATAGGAGACGTTATGAGATGTGCATGAAAACAAGGCGATATTGGGGAAGCCATGAGAGGTGTGCGAAAATACAGCGATATAGGGGACGGTATGGGAGGTGTGCGAAAACAGGGCGACATAGGGGAAGGTATGAGAGGTGCGCGAAGGCACAGCGATATAGGGGATGCTATGGCAGGTGAGCGAATACACAGCGATATATGAGACGTTAAGAGATGTGCATTAAAAGATGGCGATATTGGGGAAGCCATGAGAGGTGTGCAAAAATACGGCAATATAGGAGAAATTATGAGAGGTGCGTGAAAACACAGCGATATAGAGGGAGGTATGAGAGGTGCCTGAAAACACAGCGATATAGTGGAAGGTATGGAAGGTGCGCGAAAACAGGGCGAAATAGGGGAAGGTATGAGAGGTGCGCGAAGGCACAGCAATACAAGGGATGCTATGGAGTGTGCGCGAATACACAGCGATATAGGGGGCGTTATGAGATGTGCATGAAAACACGGCAGTATAGGGGAAAGTATAAGAACTGCGCAAAAATACAGCGAATTGGGAGAAGTTATGAGAGGTGTGTGAAAACACAGTGATATAGGGGAAGGTATGAAAGGTGCACGAAAACACAGCCACATAGGGGAAGGAATCGGAGGTGCGCGAAAACTGTGCGATATAGGGGAAGGTACGAGAGGTGCGCGAAGGCACAGCGATATAGGGGATGCTATGGGAGGAGCGCGAATACACAGCGATATAGGGGACGTTATGATATGTGCATAAAAACACGGCAATATAGGGGAAGTTATGAGAGGTACGCAAAAATACGGCAATACAGGAGAGGTTATGAGAGGTGCGTGAAAACACAGCGATATAAGGGGAGGTATGAGAGGTACACGAAAACACAGCGATATAGGGGAAGGTATGGGAGGTGTGCGAAGGCACAGCAATATAGGGGATGGTATGGGAGGTGCACGAAAACACAGTGATATAGGGGAAGACATGAGAGGTGCGTGAATACACAGCGATATAGGGGACGCTATTGGACGTGCGCGAAAACACAGTGATATAGGGGAAGATATGAGAGGTGTGCGAGAACATGGCGATATAGGTGAAATTATGAGAGTTGAGCGAAAACACGTTGATACAGAGAACAGTATCAGAAGTGCGAGAACACAGAGCGATATAGGGGAAGTAATGAGAGGAGTGGAAACAAAGCGATATAGGTGAAAGACATGAGAGGTGCGCGAAAACACGGCGATATAGGGGAAGCTATGTGAGGTAAGCAATAACACAGCGATAAAGTTGAATTTATGGGATGTGCGCGAAAACAGGGCGATATAGGGGAAGGTAGGAGAGGTGCGCAAAAACACAGCGATGTATGCGAAGCCATGGGAGGTGGGCGGGAAACAGGGCGATATAGGGGAAGGTATGAGCGGTGCGCGAAGGCACAGCCATATAGGGGATGCTATGGGAGGTGCGTGAATACTCAGAGATATAGGAGCCGTTATGAGATGTGCATGAAAACACGGCGATATTGGGGAAGCCATTAGAGGTGTGCAAAAATACGGCGATATAGGAGAAATTATGAGAGGTGCGTGAAAACACAGCAATATAGAGGGAGGTATGAGAGGTGCATGAAAACACAGCGATATAGTGGAAGGTATGGAAGGTGCGTGAAAACAGGGCGATATAGGGGAAGGTATGAGAGGTGCGCGAAGGCACAGCAATACAAGGGATGCTATGGGAGGTGCGTGAATACACAGCGATATAGGGGATGTTATGAGATGTGCATGAAAGCACGGCAGTATAGGGGAAGGTATAAGAACTGCGCAAAAATGCAGCGAATTAAGAGAAGTTATGAGAGGTGCGTGAAAACACAGCGATATAAGGGAAGGAATGAGAGGTGCACGAAAACACAGCGATATTGGGGAAGGTACGGGAGGTGCGTGAAAACAGGGCGATATAGGGGAAGTTATGAGATGTGCGCGAAGGACAGCGATATAGGGGATGCTTTGAGAGGTGTGCGAAAACACCGTGATATAGGGGAAGCCATGAGAGGTGCGCAAAAACAGGGCAATATAGTGGAACCGATGGGATGTGCGCGAAACCACGGCGATACAGGGGAATATATCAGAGGTGCGAGAAAACACAGCGATATAGGGGACGCTATGGGACATGCGCAAAAAACAGTGAAATAGGGGAAGGTATGAGAGGTTTGCGAGAACACGGCGATATAGGGGAAATTGTAAGAGCTGCACGAAAACATGGCAATACAAGAGAATGTATCAGAGGTGCGAGAAAACACAGCGATATAGGGGAAGTAATGATAGGAGCAAAAACATAACGATATACTTGAAGACATGCGAGATGCGCGAAAACACGGTGATATAGGGTAATCTATGAGAGCTGAGGAATAACACAGCGATCAAGGTGAAGCTATGGGAGGTGCGCCAAAACACAGCGATATAGGGGACGGTATGAGATGTGTATGAATGCACGGCGATATTGGGGAAGCCATGAGAGGTGCCTGAAAACAGAGCGATATAGGGGAGGAAGGATGAGAGGTGTGCAAAAACACAGGAATATAGGAGAAGTTAAGAGAGGTGCGTGAAAACACAGTGATATAGGGGAAGCTATGAGAGGTGAGGAAAAAAGGCGATACAGGGGAAGCTATGAGAGGTGAGCAATAACACAGCGATAAAGGTGAATCTATGGGATGTGCGCGAAAAGACAGCGATATAGGCGAAGTTATGAGAGGTGCACAAGGCACAGCGATATAGGGGATGCTATGGGAGGTGCGTGAATACACAGCGATATAGGGGACGTGATGAGATGTGCATGAAAACGCAGTGATATTAGGGAAGGTATGAGAGGTGCACAAAAGCACAGTGATAAAGGAGAAGTTATGAGAGGTGTGCGAAAACACAGCGATATAGGGGAAGGTATGAGAGGTGCACGAAGGCACAGCGATGTAGGGGATGCTATGGGAGGTGCGCAAAAACACAGCGATATAGGAGACGGTATGAGATGTGCATAAAAACATGGCGATATAGGGGCAGGTATGAGCGGTGCGCGTAAACACGGCGATATAGGGGAAAGTATGAGAGGTGCGCGAAAACTTGGCGTTACAGGGGAATGCATCAGAGGTGCCAGAAAACACAGCGATGCAGTGGAATACATGAGAGGTGTGCGAAAACAGGGCAATATAGTGGAAGCTATGGGATGTGCACGAAAACAGGGCGATATAGGGGAAGCTATGAGAGCTGCGCGAAAACACAGCGATATAGAGGACGCAATGGGACGTGCGCGAAAACACAGTGATATAGGGGAAGTTATGAGAGGTGAGCGAAAACACGGCGATATAGGGTAAATTATGAGAGGTGTGCAAAAACACGGCGATACGGGAGAATGTATCAGACGTGCGAGAAAACACAGCGATATAGGGGAAGTATTGAGAGGATCGAAAACATAGCGATCTAGGTGAAGACATGAGAGGTGCGCGAAAACATGGCGATATAGGGGAAGCTATGAGAGGTGAGCAAAAACACGGCGATACAGGGGAAGCTATGAGAGGTGAGCAGTAACACAGCGATAAAGGTGAATCTATGGGATGTGCGTGAAAAGACAACGATATAGGGGAAGTTATGAGAGGTGCGCAAGGCACAGCGATATAGGGGATGCTACGGGAGGTGCGTGAGTGCACAGCGATATAGGGGATGTGATGAGATGTGCATGAAAACGCAAAGATATTAGGGAAGGTATGAGAGGTGCACAAAAACACAGCGATATAGGAGAAGTTATGAGAGGTGTGCGAAAACACAGCGATATAGGGGAAGGTATGAAATGTGCACGAAAACGCAGTGATATAAGGGAAGGTATAGGAGGTGCGGGAAAACAGGGAGATATAGGGGAACGTATGAGAGGAGCACGAAGGCACAGTGATATAGGGGATGCTATGGAAGGTGCGCAAAAACACAGCAATATAGGAGACGGTATGAGATGCGCATAAAAACATGGCGATATAGGGGCAGGTATGAGAGGTGCGCGTAAACACGGCGATATAGGGGAAAGTATGAGAGGTGCGCGAAAACTTGGCGTTACAGGGGAATGCATCAGAGGTGCCAGAAAACACAGCGATGTAGTGGAATACATGAGCGGTGTGCGAAAACAGGGCAATATAGTGGAAGGTATGGGATGTGCACGAAATCAGGGCGATATAGAGTAAATTATGAGAGGTGTGCGAAAACACGGCGATACGGGAGAATGTAGCAGACGTGTGAGAAAACACAGCGATATAGGGGAAGTATTGAAAGGATCGAAAACATAGCGATCTAGGTGAAGACATGAGAGGTGCGCGAAAACATGGCGATATAGAGGAAGCTATGAGAGGTGAGCAAAAACACGGCGATACAGGGGAAGCTATGAGAGGTGAGCAATAACACAGCGATAAAGGTGAATCTATGGGATGTGCGCGAAAAGACAGCGATATAGGGGAAGGTATGAGAGGTGCACGAAGGCACAGCGATATAGGGGATGCTATGGGAGGTGCGCAAAAACACAGCGATATAGGGGAAAGTATGAGAGGTGCGCGAAAACTTGGCGTTACAGGGTAATGCATCAGAGGTGCCAGAGAACATAGCGATGTAGTGGAAGACATGAGAGGTGCGCGAAAACAGGGCAATATAGTGGAAGGTATGCGATGTGCGCAAAAACAGGGCGATATAGGGGAAGGTTTGAGAGGTGCGCGAAGGCACAGCGTTATAGGGGAAGGTATGGAAGGGGCTCGAAAACACGTTGATACAGGGAACTGTATCAGAAGTGCGAGAACACTGCGATATAGGGGAAGTAATGAGAGGAGCGGAAACACAGCATGTAGGTGAAGAAATGAGAGGTGCGCGAAAACACGGCGATATAGGGGAAGGTATGAGAGGTGCGCAAAAACACAGCGATGTAGGCGAAACCATGGGAGGTGCACGGGATACAGGGCGATATAGGGGAAGGTATGAGCGATGCGCGAAGGCACAGCGAAATAGGGGATGCTATGGGAGGTGCATGATTACACAGAGATATAGGAGCCGTTATGAGATGTGCATGAAAACACGGCGATATTGGGGAAGCCATGAGAGGTGTGCGAAAATACAGCGATATAGGGGACGGTATGGGAGGTGTACGAAAACAGGGCGACATAGGGGAAGGTATAAGAGATGCGCGAAGGCACAGGGATATAGGGATGCTATGGCAGTTGGGCGAATACACAGCGATATATGGGACGTTAAGAGATGTGCATGAAAACGCGACGATATTGGAGAAGCCATGAGAGGAGCGCAAAAATACGGCGATATAGGAGAATTTATGAGAGGTGCGTGAAAACACAGCGATATAGGGGGAGCTATGAGAGGTGCATAAAAACACAGCAATATAGGGGAAGGTATGGAAGGAGCGCGAAAACAGGGCGATATCGGGGAAGGTATGAGAGGTGCGCGAAAGCACAGCAATATAAGGGATGCTATGGGAGGTGCGCGAATACACAGCGATATAGGGGATGTTATGAGATGTGCATGAAAACACGGCAATATAGGGGAAGGTATAAGAACTGCGCAAAAATACAGCGAATTAGGAGAAGTTATGAGAGGTGCACGAAAACACAGCCATATTGGGGAAGGTATGGGAGGTGCGTGAAAACTGGGCGATATAGGGGAAGTTATGAGATGTGCGCGAAGGACAGCAATATAGGGGATGCTATGAGAGGTGCGCGAAAACACCGTGATATAGGGGAAGACATGAGAGGTGCGTAAAAACAGGGCAATATAGTGGAACCTATGGGATGTGCGCGAAACCACGGCGATACAGGGGAATGTATCAGAGGTGCGAGAAAACACAGCGATATAGGGGACGCTATGGGACATGCGCCAAAAAACAGTGATACAGGGGAAGGTATGAGAGGTGTGCGAGAACACGGCGATATAGGGGAAATTGTAAGAGGTGCGCGAAAACATGGCAATACAGGAGAATGTATCAGAGGTGCGAGAAAACACAGAGATATAGGGGAAGTAATGATAGGAGCGAAAACATAGCGATATACGTGAAGACATGCGAGATGCGCGAAAACACGGCGATATAGGGTAAGCTATGAGAGGTGAGCAATAACACAGCGATCAAGGTGAAGCTATGGGATGTGCGCGAAAACAGCGATGTAGGCGAAGCTATGGGAGGTACGCGAAAACACAGCGATATAGAGGACGGTATGAGATGTGCATGAATACACGGCGATATTGGGGAAGCCATGAGAGGTGCCAGAAAACACAGCGATATACGGGAAGGTATGAGAGGTGTGCAAGAACACAGCGATATAGGAGAAGTTAAGAGAGGTGCGTGAAAACACAGCAATATAGGGGAAGGTATGAGAGGAGCACGAAAACAGAGTGATATCGGGGAAGGTATGGGAGGTGCGCGAAAACAGGGCGACATACGGGAATGCATGAGAGGTTCGCGAAGGCACAGTGATATAGGGGATGGTATGGGAGGGCGCAATTACACTGCGATATAGGGGACGTTATGAGATGTGCATGAAAACACATCAATATAGGGGAAGGTATGAGATGTGCACAAAAATACATCGATACAGGGGAAGGTATGAGATGTGCGCGAAAACAGCGATGTAGGCGAAGCTATGGGAAGTGCGCGAAAGCACAGTGATATAGGGGAAGGTATGAGATGTGCATGAATATACGGCGATAGTCGGGAAGCCATAAGAGGTGTGCAAAAACAGCGATATTGGGGAAGGTATGAGAGCTGCGTGAAAACACAGTGATATTGGGGAAGGTATGAGAGGAGCGCGAAAACAGGGCGATATAGGGGAAGTTATGAGAGGTGCGTGAAAACCCAGCGACATTGGGGACATTATGAGATGTGCATGAAAACACGGTGATATTGGGGAAGGTATGAGAGGTGTGAAGAAACACAGCGATATACAGGAATGCATGAGAGGTGCGCGAAGGCACAGTGATATAGGGGATGGTATGGGAGGTGCGCAAATACACAGCGATATAGGGGACATTATGAGATGTGCGCAAAAATACATCGATATAGGGGAAGGTATGAGAGGTGCGCGAAAACACAGCGATATAGGGAAAGCTATGAGATGTGCATGAATACACGGCGATAGTCGGGAAGCCATGAGAGGTGTGCGAAAACACAGCGATATAGGGGAAGGTATGAGAGGTGCGCAAAAAGACAGCAATATAGGAGAAGGTATGAGAGTTGCACGAAAACACAGCGATATCGGGGAAGGTATGGGAGCTGCGCGAAAACAGGGCAATATAAGGGAAGGTATGAGAGGTGCACTAAAACACAGCGATACAGGGGAAGGAATGGGAGGTATGCGAAAACAGGGCGATATAGGGGAAGGTATGAGAGGTGCGCGAAGGCACACGATATACAGGATGCTATGGGAGGTGCGCGAAAACATGGCGATATTGGGAAAGGTATGAGAGATGTCCGAAAACACAGCGATATAGGGGACGCTATGGGACGTGCGCGAAAACACTGATTTAGGAGAAGGTATGAGAGGTGTGCGAGAATACAGCGATGTAGGGGAAATTATGAGAGGTGCGTGACAACACGGCGATACAGGGGAATTTATCAGAGGTGTGAGAAAACACAGCGATATAATGGAAGTAATGACAGGAGCGAAAACATAGCGATATAGGTGAAGGCATGAGAGGTGCGTGAAAACACAGTGATATAGGGGAAGCTATGAGAGGTGAGCAATAACACAGCGATAAAGATGAAGCTATGGGATGTGCGCAAAAAGACAGCGATATAGGGGAAGGTATGAGAGGTGCGCGAAAACACAGCGACGTGGGCGTAGCTATGGGAGGTGTGCGAAAGCACAGCGATATAAGGGACGGTATGAGATGTGCATGAATACACGGCAATATTGGGGAAGCCATGAGAGATGCGCGAAAACACAGCAATATAGGGGAAGGTATGAGAGGTGCACGAAAACACAACGATAAAAGGGAAGGTATGGGAGGTGCGTGAAAACAGGACGATATAGGGGAAGGTATGAGATGTGTGCGAAGGCACAGCGATATAGGGGATTCTATGGGAGGTGCGCGAATACACAGCAATATGGGGGACGTTATGAGATGTGATAAAAAACACGGCGATATAGGGAAAGGTATGAGAGGTGCACAAAAATACAGTGATATAGGAGAAGTTATGAGAGGTGCGTGAAAACACAGCGATATAGGGGAAGGTATGAGAGGTGCACGAAAACACAGCAATATAGAGGAAGGTATGGGAGGTGCGCGAAAACACAGTGATATAGGGGAAGACATGAGAGGTGCTCGAATACAGGGCTATATAGTGGAAGCTATGGGATATGCGTGAAAACATGGCGATACAGGGAAAGGTATGAGAGGTGCCCGAAAACGCAGCGATACAGGGGATGCTATGGGACGTGCGCGAAAACACACTGATATAGTGGAAGGTATGAGAGGTGTGCAAGGACATGGCTATATAGGGGAAATTATGCGATGTCCGCGAAAACACGGCGATATATGAGAAGTTATCAGAGGTGAGTGAAAACACAGCGATATAGGGGAAGGAGTGAAGGTATGAGAGGTGCACGAAAACACAGCTATATAGGGGAAGGTATGAGAGGTGCGCGAAGGCACAGTGATATAGGGGACGGTATGAGATGTGCATGAAAACATGGAGATATCGGGGAAGAAATGAGAGATGCGTGAAAACACTGCGATATAGGGGAACGTATGAGAGGTGCGCAAAAACACGGCGATACAGGGGAATGCATCAGAGGTGCCAGAAAACACAGCGATGTAGTGGAATACATGAGAGGTGTGCGAAAACAGGGCAATATAGTGGAAGGTATGGTATGTGCACGAAAACAGGGCGATATAGGGGAAGCTATGAGAGGTGCGCAAAAACACAGCGATATAGGGGACGCAATGGGACGTGCGCGAAAACACAGTGATATAGGGGAAGTTATGAGAGATGTGCGAGAACACGGCGATATCGGGTAAATTATGAGAGGTGTGTGAAAACACAGCGATACGGGAGAATGTATCAGACGTGTGAGAAAACACAGCGATATAGGGGAAGTATTGAGAGGATCGAAAACATAGCGATCTAGGTGAAGACATGAGAGGTGCGCGAAAACATGGCGATATAGGGGAAGCTATGAGAGGTGAGCAAAAACACGGCGATACAGGGGAAGCTATGAGAGGTGAGCAATAACACAGCGATAAAGGTGAATCTATGGGATGTGCGCGAATAGACAGCGATATAGGGGAAGGTATGAGAGGTGCACGAAGGCACAGCGATATAGTGGATGCTATGGGAGGTGCGCAAAAACACAGCGATATAGGGGAAAGTATGAGAGGTGCGCGAAAACTTGGCGTTACAGGGGAATGCATCAGAGGTGCCAGAGAACATAGCGATGTAGTGGAAGACATGAGAGGTGCGCGAAAACAGGGCAATATAGTGGAAGGTATGGGATGTGCGCGAAAACAGGGCGATATAGGGGAAGATATGAGAGGTGCGCGAAGGCACAGCGATATAGGGGAAGGTATGGGAGGTGCTCGAAAACACGTTGATACAGGGAACTGTATCAGAAGTGCGAGAACACTGCGATATAGGGGAAGTAATGAGAGGAGCGGAAACACAGCATGTAGGTGAAGAAATGAGAGGTGCGCGAAAACACGGCGATATAGGGGAAGGTATGAGAGGTGCGCAAAAACACAGCGATGTAGGCAAAACCATGGGAGGTGCACGGGATACAGGGCGATATAGGGGAAGGTATGAGCGATGCGCGAAGTCACAGCGATATAGGGGAAGGAGTGAAGGTATGAGAGGTGCACGAAAACACAGCTATATAGGGGAAGGTATGAGAGGTGCGCGAAGGCACAGTGATATAGGGGACGGTATGAGATGTGCATGAAAACATGGAGATATCGGGGAAGAAATGAGAGATGCGTGAAAACACTGCGATATAGGGGAACGTATGAGAGGTGCGCAAAAACACGGCGATACAGGGGAATGCATCAGAGGTGCCAGAAAACACAGCGATGTAGTGGAATACATGAGAGGTGTGCGAAAACAGGGCAATATAGTGGAAGGTATGGTATGTGCACGAAAACAGGGCGATATAGGGGAAGCTATGAGAGGTGCGCGAAAACACAGCGATATAGGGGACGCAATGGGATGTGCGTGAAAACACAGTGATATAGGGGAAGTTATGAGAGATGTGCGAGAACACGGCGATATCGGGTAAATTATGAGAGGTGTGCGAAAACACAGCGATACGGGAGAATGTATCAGACGTGTGAGAAAACACAGCGATATAGGGGAAGTATTGAGAGGATCGAAAACATAGCGATCTAGGTGAAGACATGAGAGGTGCGCGAAAACATGGCGATATAGGGGAAGCTATGAGAGGTGAGCAAAAACACGGCGATACAGGGGAAGCTATGAGAGGTGAGCAATAACACAGCGATAAAGGTGAATCTATGGGATGTGCGCGAATAGACAGCGATATAGGGGAAGGTATGAGAGGTGCACGAAGGCACAGCGATATAGTGGATGCTATGGGAGGTGCGCAAAAACACAGCGATATAGGGGAAAGAAAGTATGAGAGGTGCGCGAAAACTTGGCGTTACAGGGGAATGCATCAGAGGTGCCAGAGAACATAGCGATGTAGTGGAAAACATGAGAGGTGCGCGAAAACAGGGCAATATAGTGGAAGGTATGGGATGTGCGCGAAAACAGGGCGATATAGGGGAAGGTATGATAGGTGCGCGAAAACACAGTGATATAGGAGAAGGTATGGGAGGTGCTCGAAAACACGTTGATACAGGGAACTGTATCAGAAGTGCGAGAACACTGCGATATAGGGGAAGTAATGAGAGGAGCGGAAACACAGCATGTAGGTGAAGAAATGAGAGGTGCGCGAAAACACGGCGATATAGGGGAAGGTATGAGAGGTGCGCAAAAACACAGCGATGTAGGCGAAACCATGGGAGGTGCACGGGATACAGGGCGATATAGGGGAAGGTATGAGCGATGCGCGAAGTCACAGCGATATAGGGGAAGGAGTGAAGGTATGAGAGGTGCACGAAAACACAGCTATATAGGGGAAGGTATGAGAGGTGCGCGAAGGCACAGTGATATAGGGGACGGTATGAGATGTGCATGAAAACATGGAGATATCGGGGAAGAAATGAGAGATGTGTGAAAACACTGCGATATAGGGGAACATATGAGAGGTGCGCAAAAACACGGCGATACAGGGGAATGCATCAGAGGTGCCAGAAAACACAGCGATGTAGTGGAATACATGAGAGGTGTGCGAAAACAGGGCAATATAGTGGAAGGTATGGTATGTGCACGAAAACAGGGCGATATAGGGGAAGCTATGAGAGGTGCGCGAAAACACAGCGATATAGGGGACGCAATGGGACGTGCGTGAAAACACAGTGGTATAGGGGAAGTTATGAGAGATGTGCGAGAACACGGCGATATCGGGTAAATTATGAGAGGTGTGCGAAAACACAGCGATACGGGAGAATGTATCAGACGTGTGAGAAAACACAGCGATATAGGGGAAGTATTGAGAGGATCGAAAACATAGCGATCTAGGTGAAGACATGAGAGGTGCGCGAAAACATGGCGATATAGGGGAAGCTATGAGAGGTGAGCAAAAACACGGCGATACAGGGGAAGCTATGAGAGGTGAGCAATAACACAGCGATAAAGGTGAATCTATGGGATGTGCGCGAATAGACAGCGATATAGGGGAAGGTATGAGAGGTGCACGAAGGCACAGCGATATAGTGGATGCTATGGGAGGTGCGCAAAAACACAGCGATATAGGGGAAAGAAAGTATGAGAGGTGCGCGAAAACTTGGCGTTACAGGGGAATGCCTCAGAGGTGCCAGAGAACATAGCGATGTAGTGGAAGACATGAGAGGTGCGCGAAAACAGGGCAATATAGTGGAAGGTATGGGATGTGCGCGAAAACAGGGCGATATAGGGGAAGGTATGAGAGGTGCGCGAAAACACAGTGATATAGGAGAAGGTATGGGAGGTGCTCGAAAACACGTTGATACAGGGAACTGTATCAGAAGTGCGAGAACACTGCGATATAGGGGAAGTAATGAGAGGAGCGGAAACACAGCATGTAGGTGAAGAAATGAGAGGTGCGCGAAAACACGGCGATATAGGGGAAGGTATGAGAGGTGCGCAAAAACACAGCGATGTAGGCGAAACCATGGGAGGTGCACGGGATACAGGGCGATATAGGGGAAGGTATGAGCGATGCGCGAAGTCACAGCGATATAGGGGATGCTATGGGAGGTGCATGATTGCACAGAGATATAGGAGCCGTTATGAGATGTGCATGAAAACACGGCGATATTGGGGAAGCCATGAGAGGTGTGCGAAAATACAGCGATATAGGGGACGGTATGGGAGGTGTACGAAAACAGGGCAACATAGGGGAAGGTATGAGAGATGCGCGAAGGCACAGTGATATAGGGGATGCTATGGCAGTTGCGCGAATACACAGCGATATATGGGACGTTAAGAGATGTGCATGAAAACGCGGCGATATTGGAGAAGCCATGAGAGGAGCGCAAAAATACGGCGATAAAAGGGAAGGTATGGGAGGTGCGCGAAAACAGGGCGATATAGAGGAAGTTATGAGAGGTACGCGAAAACGCAGTGATATAGGGGACGTTATGAGATGTGCATGAAAACACGGCGATAGACGGAAAGGTATGAGAGGTGCACGAAGGCACAGCGATATAGGGGATGCTATGGGAGGTACGCGAAAACGCAGTGATATAGGGGACGGTATGAGATGTGTATGAAAACACGGCAATATATGGGAAGCTATGAGAGGTGCGCGAAAGCACGGCGGTATATGGGAAATTCTGAGAGGTGCGCGAAAACTTGGCGTTACAGGCGAATGCATCAGAGGTGCGAGAAAACACAGCAATGTAGGGGAAGACATGAGAGGTGCGCGAAAACAGGGCAATATAGTGGCAGCTATGGGATGTGCGCAAAAACAGGGCGATGTAGGGGAAGGTAAGAGAGGTGCGCGAAAGCACAGCGATATAGGGGACTTTATGGGACTTGCGCAAAAACACAGTGATATAGGGGAAGGTATGAGGGATGTGCGAGAACACGGCGATATAGGGGAAATTATGAGAGGAGCGTGAAAACACGGTGATACGGGATAATGTATCAGACGTGCGAGAAAACACAGCGATATATGGGAAGTAATGAGAGGAGCAAAAACATAGCGATCTCGGTGAAGACATGAGAGGTGTGCGAAAACACGGCGATATGGGGGAAGCTATGAGAGGTGAGCAAAAACACGGCGATACAGGGGAAGCTATGAGAGGTTAGCAAAAACACAGCGATAAAGGTGAACCTATGGGATGTGCACAAAAAGGCAGCAATATAGGGGAAGCTATGAGAGGTGCGCAATGCACAGCGATATAGGGGATGCTATGGGAGGTGCGTGAATACACAGCGATATAGGGGACGTGATGAGATGTGCATGAAAACGCAGGGATATTAGGGAAGGTATGAGAGGTGCACAAAAACACAGAGATATAGGGGACGGTATGAGATGTGCATGAATACATGGCGATAGACGGGAAACAATGAGAGGTGTTCAAAAACACAGCGATATAGGGCAAGTTATGAGAGGTGCGTGAAAACACAGTGATATAGGGGAAGGAATGAGAGGAGCGCGAAAACAGAACGATATAGGGGAAGTTATGAGAGATGCGTGAAAACCCAGCGATATAGGGGACATTATGAGATCTGCATGAAAACACGGCGATAATGGGGATGGTATGAGAGGTGCGCGAAGGCACAGCGAAATAGGTGACGTTATGAGATGTACATAAAAACACGGCGATATAGGGGAAGTTATGAGAGGTGCGCAATAATACAGCAATATAGCAGAAGTTATTAGAGGTGCGTGAAAACACAGCGATATAGGGAGAGGTATGAGAGGTACACAAAACCACAGCGATATAGGGGAAGGTATGGAGGAGCTCGAAAGCAGGGTGATATAGTGGAGATTATGAGAGGTGCGTGAAAACCCAGCGATATAGGGGAGTTTATGAGATGTGCATGAAAACACGGCGATATAGGGGGAGGTATGAGAGGTGCACGAAAACAGAGATATATGAGAAGGAATGGGAGGTGCACGAAAACAGGGCGATATAGGTGAAGGAATGGAGGTGCGCGAAAACAGGGGCATATAGATGAATTTATGAGAGGTATGCGAAGGCACAGCAATATAGGGGATGCCTATGGAATGTGTGCGAAAACACAGTGATATAGGGGAAGACAGGAGAGGTGCGCGAAACACGTCGATATAGCGGAATCTATGAGAGGTGAGCAAAAACACGGCGATACAGGGGAAGCTATGAGAGGTGAGCAACAACACAGCGATAAAGGTGAATGTATGCGATGTGCGTGAAAAGACAGCGATATAGGGAAAGGTATGAGAGGTGCGCAAGGCACAGTGATATAGGGGATGCTATGGGAGGTGCGTGAATACACAGCGTTATAGGGGACGTGATGAGATGTGCATGAAAACGCAGCGATATTAGGGAAGGTATGAGAGGTGCACAAAAACACAGCGATATAGGAGAAGTTATGAGAGTTGTGTGAAAACACAGCGATATAGGGGAAGGTATGAGAGGTGCACGAAAACAGCGATATAGGTGAAGGAATGGGAGGTGCGCGAAAACAGGGCGATATAGGTGAAGGAACAGCAATATAGGGGATGCTGTGGAAGGTGGACGAAAACACAATCATATAGGGGAAGGCAAGAGAGGTGCGCGAAAACAAGGCAATATAGTGGAAGCTATGAGAGGTGAGCTGAAACCCGCCGATACAGGGGAAGGTATGAGAGGTTTGCGAAAACACAGCAATATAGGGGAAGTTATGAGATGTGCATGAAAACACGGCGATATAGGGGAAGGTATGAGAGGTGCACGAAGGCACAGCGATATGGGGGATGCTATGGGAGGTGCGCGAAAACACAGTGATATAGGGGAAAGTATGAGACGTGTGTGAAAACTTGGCGTTACAGGGGAATGCATCAGAGGTGCGAGAAATCACAGCGATGTAGGGGAAGACATGAGGGGTGCGCAAAAACGTGGCAATATAGTGGAAGTTATGGGATGTGAGCTAAAACAGGGCGATGTAGGGGAAGGTATGAGAGGTGCGCGAATGCGCAGCGATATAGGGGATGCTATGGGAGGTGCGTGAATACACAGCGATATAGGGGACGTGATGAGATGTGCATGAAAATGCAACAAAATTAGTGAAGGTATGAGAGGTGCACGAAAACACAGCGATATAGGGGAAGGTGTGAGACGTGCACGAAAGCACAGCGATATAAGGGACGGTTTGAGATGTGCATGAATACACGGCGATAGACGGGAAACCAAGAGAGGTGTGTGAAAAAACAGCGACAAAGGGGAAGTTATGAGAAGTGCGTGAAAACACAGTGATATAGGGGAAGGTATGAGAGGAGCACGAAAACAGGGCGATATAGGGGAAGTTATGAGAGGTGCGTGAAAACCCAGCGATATAGTGGACATTATGAGATGTGCATGAAAAAATGACGATACAGGGGAAGGTATGAGAGGTGCGTGAAGGCACAGCGATATAGGAAATGTTATGGGAGGTGCACAAAAACAAAGCTAAATAGGGGACGTTATGAGATGTGCATGAAAACACAGCGAAATAGGGGAAAGTATGAGAGGTGCATGAAAACACGGCCATATAGGGGAAGGTATGAGAGGTGCATGAAAACACGGCGATATAGGGGAAGGTATGAGAGGTGCATGAAAACACAGCGAAATAGGGGAAGGTATGAGAGGTGCACGAAAACGCAGCGATACAAGGGAAGGTATAGGAGGTGCACGAAAACTGGGCGATATAGGGGAAGGTATGAGAAGTGCACGAAGGCACAGCGATATAGGGGATGCTATGGGAGGTGCGCGAAAACACAACGATATAGGAGACGTATGAGATGTGCATAAAAACATGGCGATATAGGGGGAGGTATGAGAGGTGCGCGAAAACACGGCGATATATGGGAAATTATGAGAGGTGCGCGAAAACTTGCGTTACAGGGGAATGCATCAGAGGTGCCAGAAAACACAGCGATGTAGTGGAATACATGAGAGGTGCGCGATAACTGGGCAATATAGTGGAAACTATGGGATGTACACGAAAACAGGACGATATAGGGGAAGGTATCAGAGGTGCACAAAAAACACAGCGATATAGGGGACGCAATGGGACGTGTGCAAAAACACAAAGATATAGGGGAAGGTATGAGAGGTGTGCGAAAACACGGTGATACCGGAGAATGTATCAGATGTGCGAGAAAACAGAGCGCTACAGGGGAAGTATTGAGAGGAGCGAAAACATAACGATCTAGGTGAAGACATGAGAGGTGCGCGAAAACACAGCGATATAGGGGAAGCTATGACAGGTGAGCAATTACACAGCGATAAAGGTGAATCTATGGGATGTGCGCGAAAATACAGTGATATAGGGGAAGCTATGAGAGGTGTGCAAGGCACAGCGATATAGGGGATACTATGGGATGTGCGTGAATACACAGCGATATAGGGGACGGATGAGATGTGCATGAAAACGCAACGGTATAAGGGAGGTATGAGAGGTGCACAAAAACACAGCGATATTCGAGAAGTTATGAGAGGTGTGCGAAAACACAGCGATATAGGGGAAGGTATGGGAGGTGCACGAATACACAGCGATATAGGGGACGTTATGAGATGTGCATAAAATCACGTTGATATAGTGGAAGTTATGAGAGGTGCGCAAAAATACAGAAATATAGGAGAAGTTATGAGAGGTGCGTGAAAACACAACGATATAGGGGGAGGTATGAATGGTACACGAAAACGCAGCGATATAAGGGAAGGCATAGGAGGTGCGCGAAAACAGGGCAATATAGGGGAAGGTATGAGAGGTGCACGAACACGCAGCGATATAAGGGAAGGTATAGGAGGTGCGCGAAAACAGGGCGATATAGAGGAAGGTATGAGAGGTGCACGAAGGCACAGCGATATAGGGGATGCTATGGGAGGTGCGTGAATATACATTGATATAGGGGACGTGATGAGATGTGCATGAAAACGCAGCGATATTAGGGAAGGTATGAGAGGTGCACAAAAACACAGCGATATAGGAGAAGTTATGAGGTGTGTGAAAACACAGCAATATAGGGGAATGTATGACAGGTGCACGAAAACAGCAATATAGGTGAAGGAATGGGAGGTGCGCGAAACAGGGCGATATAGGGGATGCTATGGGAGGTGCACGAATACACAGCGATATAGGGGACGTTATGAGATGCGCATAACAACACAGCGATATAGGGGAAGTTATGAGAGGTGAGCAAAAACACGGCGATACAGGGGAAGTTATGAGAGATGCGTGAAAACCCAGCAATATAGGGGACGTTATGAGATGTGTATGAAAACACGGCGATATATGGGAAGCTATGAGAGGTGCGCTAAAACACGGTGATATAGGAGAAAATATGAGAGGTGCGCGAAAACTTGGCGTTACAGGGAATGTATCAGAGGTGCCAGAAAACAGAGCGATGTAGTGGAATACATGAGAGGTGCGCGAAAACAGGGCAATGTAGTGAAGCTATGCGATGTGCACGAAAACAGGGCGATATAGGGTAAGGTAAAAGAGAGGTGTGCGAGAACACGGCGATATAGGGGAAATTAAGTGAGGTGTGCAAAAACACAGCGATACGGGAGAATGTATCAGATGTGCGATAAAGCACAGCGATATAGGGGAAGTATTGAGAGTAGCGAAAACATAGCGATCTAGGTGAAGTGAGAGGTGCGCGAAAACACGGCGATATAGGGGAAGCTATGAGAGGTGAGCAATAACACAGCGATAAAGGTGAATCTATGGGATGTGAGCGAAAAGACAGTGATATAGGGGAAGCTATGAGAGGTGCGCAAGGCACAGCGATATAGGGGACGTGATGAGATGTGCATGAAAACGCAGTGATATTAGGGAAGGTATGAGAGGTGCACAAAAACACAGCGATATAGGAGAAGTTATGAGAGGTATGCAAAAACACAGCGATATAGGGGAATGTATGAAAGGTGCACGAAAACACAGAGATATATACGGGAAGGAATGGGAGGTGCACGAATACACAGCGATATAGGGGACGTTATTAGATGTGCATGAAAACACAACCATATAGGGGAAGTTATGAGAGGTGCACGAAAACGCAGTGATATAAGGGAAGGTATAGGAGGTGCGCGAAAACAGGGCAATATAGGGGAAGGTATGAGAGGTGCACGAAAACGCAGCGATATAACGGAAGATATAGGAGGTGCGTGAAAACTGGGCGATATAAGGGAAGGTATGAGAGGTGCACGAAGGCACAGCGATATAGGGGATGCTATGGGAGGTGCGCGAAAACACAGCGATATAGGAGACAGTATGAGATGTGCATAAAAACATGGCGATATAGGGGGAGGTATGAGAGGTGCGCGTAAACACGGCGATATAGGGGAAAGTATGAGAGGTGCGCGAAAACTTGGCGTTACAGCGGAATGCATCAGAGGTGCCAGAAAACACAGCGATGTAGTGGAAGACATGAGGGGTGCGCGAAAACAGGGCAATACAGTGGAAGGTATGGGATGTGCGCGAAAACAGGGCGATATAGGGGAAGATATGAGAGGTACGCGAAAACACAGCAATATAGGGGACGCTATGGGACGTACGCAAAAACACAGTGATATAGGGGAAGGTATGAGAGGTGTGCGAGCACACGGCGATATAGGGGAAATTATGAGAGGTGTGCACAAACACGGCGATACGGGAGAACGTATCAATTGCGCGAGAAAACACAGCGATATAGGGGAAGTATCGAGAGGAGTGAAAACATGGTGATCGAGGTGAAGACATGAGACGTGAGCAAAAACACGGCAATACAGGGGAAGCTATGAGAGGTGAGCAATAACACAGCGATAGAGGTGAATCTATGGGATGTGCGCGAAATGACAGCGATATAGGGGAAGGTATGAGATGTGCGCAAGGCACAGCGATATAGGGGATGCTATGGGAGGAGCGTGAATACACAGCGATATAGGAGACGTGATGAGATGTGCATGAAAACGCAGCGATATTTGGGAAGGTATGAGAGGTGCACAAAAACACAGCGATATAGGAGAAGTTATGAGAGTTGTGTGAAAACACAGCGATATAGGGGAAGGTATGAGAGGTGCACGAAAACAGCGATATAGGTGAAGGAATGGGAGGTGCGCGAAAACAGGGCGATATAGGTGAAGGAACAGCAATATAGGAGATGCTATGGAAGGTGGACGAAAACACAATCATATAGGGGAAGGCAAGAGAGGTGCGCGAAAACAAGGCAATATAGTGGAAGCTATGAGAGGTGAGCTGAAACCCGCCGATACAGGGGAAGGTATGAGAGGTTTGCGAAAACACAGCAATATAGGGGAAGTTATGAGATGTGCATGAAAACACGGCGATATAGGGGAAGGTATGAGAGGTGCACGAAGGCACAGCGATATGGGGGATGCTATGGGAGGTGCGCGAAAACACAGTGATATAGGGGAAAGTATGAGACGTGTGTGAAAACTTGGCGTTACAGGGGAATGCATCAGAGGTGCGAGAAATCACAGCGATGTAGGGGAAGACATGAGGGGTGCGCAAAAACGTGGCAATATAGTGGAAGTTATGGGATGTGAGCTAAAACAGGGCGATGTAGGGGAAGGTATGAGAGGTGCGCGAATGCGCAGCGATATAGGGGATGCTATGGGAGGTGCGTGAATACACAGCGATATAGGGGACGTGATGAGATGTGCATGAAAATGCAACAAAATTAGTGAAGGTATGAGAGGTGCACGAAAACACAGCGATATAGGGGAAGGTGTGAGACGTGCACGAAAGCACAGCGATATAAGGGACGGTTTGAGATGTGCATGAATACACGGCGATAGACGGGAAACCAAGAGAGGTGTGTGAAAAAACAGCGACAAAGGGGAAGTTATGAGAAGTGCGTGAAAACACAGTGATATAGGGGAAGGTATGAGAGGAGCACGAAAACAGGGCGATATAGGGGAAGTTATGAGAGGTGCGTGAAAACCCAGCGATATAGTGGACATTATGAGATGTGCATGAAAAAAAGACGATACAGGGGAAGGTATGAGAGGTGCGTGAAGGCACAGCGATATAGGAAATGTTATGGGAGGTGCACAAAAACAAAGCTAAATAGGGGACGTTATGAGATGTGCATGAAAACACAGCGAAATAGGGGAAAGTATGAGAGGTGCATGAAAACACGGCCATATAGGGGAAGGTATGAGAGGTGCATGAAAACACGGCGATATAGGGGAAGGTATGAGAGGTGCATGAAAACACAGCGAAATAGGGGAAGGTATGAGAGGTGCACGAAAACGCAGCGATACAAGGGAAGGTATAGGAGGTGCACGAAAACTGGGCGATATAGGGGAAGGTATGAGAAGTGCACGAAGGCACAGCGATATAGGGGATGCTATGGGAGGTGCGCGAAAACACAACGATATAGGAGACGGTATGAGATGTGCATAAAAACATGGCGATATAGGGGGAGGTATGAGAGGTGCGCGAAAACACGGCGATATATGGGAAATTATGAGAGGTGCGCGAAAACTTGGCGTTACAGGGGAATGCATCAGAGGTGCCAGAAAACACAGCGATGTAGTGGAATACATGAGAGGTGCGCGAAAACTGGGCAATATAGTGGAAACTATGGGATGTACACGAAAACAGGACGATATAGGGGAAGGTATCAGAGGTGCACAAAAAACACAGCGATATAGGGGACGCAATGGGACGTGTGCAAAAACACAAAGATATAGGGGAAGGTATGAGAGGTGTGCGAAAACACGGTGATACCGGAGAATGTATCAGATGTGCGAGAAAACAGAGCGCTACAGGGGAAGTATTGAGAGGAGCGAAAACATAACGATCTAGGTGAAGACATGAGAGGTGCGCGAAAACACAGCGATATAGGGGAAGCTATGACAGGTGAGCAATTACACAGCGATAAAGGTGAATCTATGGGATGTGCGCGAAAATACAGTGATATAGGGGAAGCTATGAGAGGTGTGCAAGGCACAGCGATATAGGGGATACTATGGGATGTGCGTGAATACACAGCGATATAGGGGACGTGATGAGATGTGCATGAAAACGCAACGGTATAAGGGAAGGTATGAGAGGTGCACAAAAACACAGCGATATTCGAGAAGTTATGAGAGGTGTGCGAAAACACAGCGATATAGGGGAAGGTATGGGAGGTGCACGAATACACAGCGATATAGGGGACGTTATGAGATGTGCATAAAATCACGGTGATATAGTGGAAGTTATGAGAGGTGCGCAAAAATACAGAAATATAGGAGAAGTTATGAGAGGTGCGTGAAAACACAACGATATAGGGGGAGGTATGAATGGTACACGAAAACGCAGCGATATAAGGGAAGGCATAGGAGGTGCGCGAAAACAGGGCAATATAGGGGAAGGTATGAGAGGTGCACGAACACGCAGCGATATAAGGGAAGGTATAGGAGGTGCGCGAAAACAGGGCGATATAGAGGAAGGTATGAGAGGTGCACGAAGGCACAGCGATATAGGGGATGCTATGGGAGGTGCGTGAATATACATTGATATAGGGGACGTGATGAGATGTGCATGAAAACGCAGCGATATTAGGGAAGGTATGAGAGGTGCACAAAACACAGCGATATAGGAGAAGTTATGAGGTGTGTGAAAACACAGCAATATAGGGGAATGTATGACAGGTGCACGAAAACAGCAATATAGGTGAAGGAATGGGAGGTGCGCGAAACAGGGCGATATAGGGGATGCTATGGGAGGTGCACGAATACACAGCGATATAGGGGACGTTATGAGATGCGCATAACAACACAGCGATATAGGGGAAGTTATGAGAGGTGAGCAAAAACACGGCGATACAGGGGAAGTTATGAGAGATGCGTGAAAACCCAGCAATATAGGGGACGTTATGAGATGTGTATGAAAACACGGCGATATATGGGAAGCTATGAGAGGTGCGCTAAAACACGGTGATATAGGAGAAAATATGAGAGGTGCGCGAAAACTTGGCGTTACAGGGGAATGTATCAGAGGTGCCAGAAAACAGAGCGATGTAGTGGAATACATGAGAGGTGCGCGAAAACAGGGCAATGTAGTGGAAGCTATGCGATGTGCACGAAAACAGGGCGATATAGGGTAAGGTAAAAGAGAGGTGTGCGAGAACACGGCGATATAGGGGAAATTAAGTGAGGTGTGCAAAAACACAGCGATACGGGAGAATGTATCAGATGTGCGATAAAGCACAGCGATATAGGGGAAGTATTGAGAGTAGCGAAAACATAGCGATCTAGGTGAAGACATGAGAGGTGCGCGAAAACACGGCGATATAGGGGAAGCTATGAGAGGTGAGCAATAACACAGCGATAAAGGTGAATCTATGGGATGTGAGCGAAAAGACAGTGATATAGGGGAAGCTATGAGAGGTGCGCAAGGCACAGCGATATAGGGGACGTGATGAGATGTGCATGAAAACGCAGCGATATTAGGGAAGGTATGAGAGGTGCACAAAAACACAGCGATATAGGAGAAGTTATGAGAGGTATGCAAAAACACAGCGATATAGGGGAATGTATGAAAGGTGCACGAAAACACAGAGATATATACGGGAAGGAATGGGAGGTGCACGAATACACAGCGATATAGGGGACGTTATTAGATGTGCATGAAAACACAACCATATAGGGGAAGTTATGAGAGGTGCACGAAAACGCAGTGATATAAGGGAAGGTATAGGAGGTGCGCGAAAACAGGGCAATATAGGGGAAGGTATGAGAGGTGCACGAAAACGCAGCGATATAACGGAAGATATAGGAGGTGCGTGAAAACTGGGCGATATAAGGGAAGGTATGAGAGGTGCACGAAGGCACAGCGATATAGGGGATGCTATGGGAGGTGCGCGAAAACACAGCGATATAGGAGACAGTATGAGATGTGCATAAAAACATGGCGATATAGGGGGAGGTATGAGAGGTGCGCGTAAACACGGCGATATAGGGGAAAGTATGAGAGGTGCGCGAAAACTTGGCGTTACAGCGGAATGCATCAGAGGTGCCAGAAAACACAGCGATGTAGTGGAAGACATGAGGGGTGCGCGAAAACAGGGCAATACAGTGGAAGGTATGGGATGTGCGCGAAAACAGGGCGATATAGGGGAAGATATGAGAGGTACGCGAAAACACAGCAATATAGGGGACGCTATGGGACGGTACGCAAAAACACAGTGATATAGGGGAAGGTATGAGAGGTGTGCGAGCACACGGCGATATAGGGGAAATTATGAGAGGTGTGCACAAACACGGCGATACGGGAGAACGTATCAATTGCGCGAGAAAACACAGCGATATAGGGGGAAGTATCGAGAGGAGTGAAAACATGGTGATCGAGGTGAAGACATGAGACGTGAGCAAAAACACGGCAATACAGGGGAAGCTATGAGAGGTGAGCAATAACACAGCGATAGAGGTGAATCTATGGGATGTGCGCGAAATGACAGCGATATAGGGGAAGGTATGAGATGTGCGCAAGGCACAGCGATATAGGGGATGCTATGGGAGGAGCGTGAATACACAGCGATATAGGAGACGTGATGAGATGTGCATGAAAACGCAGCGATATTGGGAAGTATGAGAGGTGCACAAAAACACAGCGATATAGGAGAAGTTATGAGAGTTGTGTGAAAACACAGCGATATAGGGGAAGGTATGAGAGGTGCACGAAAACAGCGATATAGGTGAAGGAATGGGAGGTGCGCGAAAACAGGGCGATATAGGTGAAGGAACAGCAATATAGGAGGATGCTATGAAGGTGGACGAAAACACAATCATATAGGGGAAGGCAAGAGAGGTGCGCGAAAACAAGGCAATATAGTGGAAGCTATGAGAGGTGAGCTGAAACCCGCCGATACAGGGGAAGGTATGAGAGGTTTGCGAAAACACAGCAATATAGGGGAAGTTATGAGATGTGCATGAAAACACGGCGATATAGGGGAAGGTATGAGAGGTGCACGAAGGCACAGCGATATGGGGATGCTATGGGAGGTGCGCGAAAACACAGTGATTATAGGGGAAAGTATGAGACGTGTGTGAAAACTTGGCGTTACAGGGGAATGCATCAGAGGTGCGAGAAATCACAGCGATGTAGGGGAAGACATGAGGGGTGCGCAAAAACGTGGCAATATAGTGGAAGTTATGGGATGTGAGCTAAAACAGGGCGATGTAGGGGAAGGTATGAGAGGTGCGCGAATGCGCAGCGATATAGGGGATGCTATGGGAGGTGCGTGAATACACAGCGATATAGGGGACGTGATGAGATGTGCATGAAAATGCAACAAAATTAGTGAAGGTATGAGAGGTGCACGAAAACACAGCGATATAGGGGAAGGTGTGAGACGTGCACGAAAGCACAGCGATATAAGGGACGGTTTGAGATGTGCATGAATACACGGCGATAGACGGGAAACCAAGAGAGGTGTGTGAAAAAACAGCGACAAAGGGGAAGTTATGAGAAGTGCGTGAAAACACAGTGATATAGGGGAAGGTATGAGAGGAGCACGAAAACAGGGCGATATAGGGGAAGTTATGAGAGGTGCGTGAAAACCCAGCGATATAGTGGACATTATGAGATGTGCATGAAAAAAAGACGATACAGGGGAAGGTATGAGAGGTGCGTGAAGGCACAGCGATATAGGAAATGTTATGGGAGGTGCACAAAAACAAAGCTAAATAGGGGGACGTTATGAGATGTGCATGAAAACACAGCGAAATAGGGGAAAGTATGAGAGGTGCATGAAAACACGGCCATATAGGGGAAGGTATGAGAGGTGCATGAAAACACGGCGATATAGGGGAAGGTATGAGAGGTGCATGAAAACACAGCGAAATAGGGGAAGGTATGAGAGGTGCACGAAACGCAGCGATACAAGGGAAGGTATAGGAGGTGCACGAAAACTGGGCGATATAGGGGAAGGTATGAGAAGTGCACGAAGGCACAGCGATATAGGGGATGCTATGGGAGGTGCGCGAAAACACAACGATATAGGAGACGGTATGAGATGTGCATAAAAACATGGCGATATAGGGGGAGGTATGAGAGGTGCGCGAAAACACGGCGATATATGGGAAATTATGAGAGGTGCGCGAAAACTTGGCGTTACAGGGGAATGCATCAGAGGTGCCAGAAAACACAGCGATGTAGTGGAATACATGAGAGGTGCGCGAAAACTGGGCAATATAGTGGAAACTATGGGATGTACACGAAAACAGGACGATATAGGGGAAGGTATCAGAGGTGCACAAAAAACACAGCGATATAGGGGACGCAATGGGACGTGTGCAAAAACACAAAGATATAGGGGAAGGTATGAGAGGTGTGCGAAAACACGGTGATACCGGAGAATGTATCAGATGTGCGAGAAAACAGAGCGCTACAGGGGAAGTATTGAGAGGAGCGAAAACATAACGATCTAGGTGAAGACATGAGAGGTGCGCGAAAACACAGCGATATAGGGAAGCTATGACAGGTGAGCAATTACACAGCGATAAAGGTGAATCTATGGGATGTGCGCGAAAATACAGTGATATAGGGGAAGCTATGAGAGGTGTGCAAGGCACAGCGATATAGGGGATACTATGGGATGTGCGTGAATACACAGCGATATAGGGGACGTGATGAGATGTGCATGAAAACGCAACGGTATAAGGGAAGGTATGAGAGGTGCACAAAAACACAGCGATATTCGAGAAGTTATGAGAGGTGTGCGAAAACACAGCGATATAGGGGAAGGTATGGGAGGTGCACGAATACACAGCGATATAGGGGACGTTATGAGATGTGCATAAAATCACGGTGATATAGTGGAAGTTATGAGAGGTGCGCAAAAATACAGAAATATAGGAGAAGTTATGAGAGGTGCGTGAAAACACAACGATATAGGGGGAGGTATGAATGGTACACGAAAACGCAGCGATATAAGGGAAGGCATAGGAGGTGCGCGAAAACAGGGGCAATATAGGGGAAGGTATGAGAGGTGCACGAACACGCAGCGATATAAGGGAAGGTATAGGAGGTGCGCGAAAACAGGGCGATATAGAGGAAGGTATGAGAGGTGCACGAAGGCACAGCGATATAGGGGATGCTATGGGAGGTGCGTGAATATACATTGATATAGGGGACGTGATGAGATGTGCATGAAAACGCAGCGATATTAGGGAAGGTATGAGAGGTGCACAAAAACACAGCGATATAGGAGAAGTTATGAGGTGTGTGAAAACACAGCAATATAGGGGAATGTATGACAGGTGCACGAAAACAGCAATATAGGTGAAGGAATGGGAGGTGCGCGAAACAGGGCGATATAGGGGATGCTATGGGAGGTGCACGAATACACAGCGATATAGGGGACGTTATGAGATGCGCATAACAACACAGCGATATAGGGGAAGTTATGAGAGGTGAGCAAAAACACGGCGATACAGGGGAAGTTATGAGAGATGCGTGAAAACCCAGCAATATAGGGGACGTTATGAGATGTGTATGAAAACACGGCGATATATGGGAAGCTATGAGAGGTGCGCTAAAACACGGTGATATAGGAGAAAATATGAGAGGTGCGCGAAAACTTGGCGTTACAGGGGAATGTATCAGAGGTGCCAGAAAACAGAGCGATGTAGTGGAATACATGAGAGGTGCGCGAAAACAGGGCAATGTAGTGGAAGCTATGCGATGTGCACGAAAACAGGGCGATATAGGGTAAGGTAAAAGAGAGGTGTGCGAGAACACGGCGATATAGGGGAAATTAAGTGAGGTGTGCAAAAACACAGCGATACGGGAGAATGTATCAGATGTGCGATAAAGCACAGCGATATAGGGGAAGTATTGAGAGTAGCGAAAACATAGCGATCTAGGTGAAGACATGAGAGGTGCGCGAAAACACGGCGATATAGGGGAAGCTATGAGAGGTGAGCAATAACACAGCGATAAAGGTGAATCTATGGGATGTGAGCGAAAAGACAGTGATATAGGGGAAGCTATGAGAGGTGCGCAAGGCACAGCGATATAGGGGACGTGATGAGATGTGCATGAAAACGCAGCGATATTAGGGAAGGTATGAGAGGTGCACAAAAACACAGCGATATAGGAGAAGTTATGAGAGGTATGCAAAAACACAGCGATATAGGGGAATGTATGAATGGTGCACGAAAACACAGAGATATATACGGGAAGGAATGGGAGGTGCACGAATACACCAGCGATATAGGGGACGTTATTAGATGTGCATGAAAACACAACCATATAGGGGAAGTTATGAGAGGTGCACGAAAACGCAGTGATATAAGGGAAGGTATAGGAGGTGCGCGAAAACAGGGCAATATAGGGGAAGGTATGAGAGGTGCACGAAAACGCAGCGATATAACGAAGATATAGGAGGTGCGTGAAAACTGGGCGATATAAGGGGAAGGTATGAGAGGTGCACGAAGGCACAGCGATATAGGGGATGCTATGGGAGGTGCGCGAAAACACAGCGATATAGGAGACAGTATGAGATGTGCATAAAAACATGGCGATATAGGGGGAGGTATGAGAGGTGCGCGTAAACACGGCGATATAGGGGAAAGTATGAGAGGTGCGCGAAAACTTGGCGTTACAGCGGAATGCATCAGAGGTGCCAGAAAACACAGCGATGTAGTGGAAGACATGAGGGGTGCGCGAAAACAGGGCAATACAGTGGAAGGTATGGGATGTGCGCGAAAACAGGGCGATATAGGGGAAGATATGAGAGGTACGCGAAAACACAGCAATATAGGGGACGCTATGGGGACGTACGCAAAAACACAGTGATATAGGGGAAGGTATGAGAGGTGTGCGAGCACACGGCGATATAGGGGAAATTATGAGAGGTGTGCACAAACACGGCGATACGGGAGAACGTATCAATTGCGCGAGAAAACACAGCGATATAGGGGAAGTATCGAGAGGAGTGAAAACATGGTGATCGAGGTGAAGACATGAGACGTGAGCAAAAACACGGCAATACAGGGGAAGCTATGAGAGGTGAGCAATAACACAGCGATAGAGGTGAATCTATGGGATGTGCGCGAAATGACAGCGATATAGGGGAAGGTATGAGATGTGCGCAAGGCACAGCGATATAGGGGATGCTATGGGAGGAGCGTGAATACACAGCGATATAGGAGACGTGATGAGATGTGCATGAAAACGCAGCGATATTTGGAAGGTATGAGAGGTGCACAAAAACACTGATAAAAGAGAAGTTATGAGAGGTGTGTGAAAACACAGCGATATAAGGGAAGGTATGAAAGGTAAACGAAAGCACAGCGATATAGGAGAAGTTATGAGAAGTATATGAAAACACAGAGATATAGGGGAAGGTATTACAGGTGCACGAAAACACAACGATATAGGAGAAGTTATGAGAAGTGTGTGAAAACACAGAGATATAGGGGAAGGTATTACAGGTGCACCGAAAAACACAGCGATATGGGGAAGGAATCGGAGGTGCGCGAAAACAGGGCGATATAGAGGAAGGTATGAGAGGTGCGCAAAGGCACAGCAATATAAGGAAGACATGAGAGGTGCACAAAAACAGGGCAATATAGTGGAACCTGTGGGATGTGCGCAAAACCCACGGCGATACAGGGGAATGTATCAGAGGTGCGAGAAAACACAGCGATATAGAGGACGCTATGGGAGATGTGCAAAAAAACAGTGATATAGGGGAAGGTATGAGAGGTGTGCGAGAACACGGCGATATAGGGGAAACTGTAAGAGGTGCGCGAAAACATGGCAATACAGGAGAATGTATCAGAGGTGTGAGAAAACACAGTGGTATAGGGGAAGTAATGATAGGAGCGAAAACATAGCGGTGTAGGTGAAGACGTGCGAGGTGCGCGAAAACACGGCGATATAGGGGTAAGCTATGAGAGGTGAGCAATAACACAGCGATCAAGGTGAAGCTAAGGGATGTGCGCGAAAGCACAGCGATTTGGAGAAGGCATGAGATGTGCGCGAAAATACATCGATATAGGGGAAGGTATGAGAGCTGCGTGAAAACATAGTGATATAGGTGAAGGTATGAGAGGAGCGCGAAAACAGGGCAAAATGGGGGAAGTTATGAGAAGTGTGTGAAAATCCAGCGACATTGGGGATGTTATGAGATGTGCGCAAAAATACATCGATATAGGAGGAGGTATGAGAGGTGCGCGAAAACAGCATGTAGGCGCAGCTATAGGAGGTGCGCGAAAACAGGGCGATATACGGGAATGCATGAGAGGTGCGCGAAGGCACAGTAATATAGGGGAAGGTATGGGAGTTGCGCAAATACCCAGCGATATAGGGGACGTTATGAGATGTGCATGAAAACACATCAATATAGGGGAAGGTATGAGATGTGCGCAAAAATACATTGATATAGGGGAAGGTATGAGAGGTGCGCGAAAACAGCGATGTAGGCGAAGCTATGGGAGGTGCGCGAAAGCATAGCGGTATAGGGGAAGGTAGGAGATGTGCATGAATACACGGCAATAGTCGGGAAGCCATGTGAGGTTTGCGAAAACACAGCGATATAGGGGAAGGTTTGAGAGCTGCGTGAAAACACAGTGATATAGGGGAAGGTATGAGAGGAGCGCGAAAACAGGGCGATATAGGGGAAGTTATGAGAGGTGCGTGAAAACCCAGCGACATTGGGGACGTTATGAGATGTACATGAAAAAACGGTGATATTGGGGAAGGTATGAGAGGTGTGCATAATCACAGCGATATAGGAGAAGTTAAGAGGGGTGCGTGAAAACACAGCAATATAGGGGCAGGTATGAGAGGTGCACGAAGGCACAGCATTATAGGGGATGCTATGGGAGGTGCGCGAAAACACAGCGATATAGGGGACGCAATGGGACATGCGCGAAAACACAGTGATATAGGGTAAGGTATGAGAGTTGTGCCAGAACACGGCGATATAGGGGAAATTATGAGAGGTGTGTGAAAACACGGCAATACGGGAGAATGTATCAGATGTGGGAGAAAACACAGCGATATAGGGGAAGTATTGAGAGGAGCGAAAACATAGCGATCTAGGTGAAGACATGAGAGGTGCGCAAAAACATGGCGATATAGAGGAAGCTATGAGAGGTGAGCAAAAACACGGCGATACAGGGGAAGCTATGAGAGGTGAGCAATAACACAGCGATAAAGGTGAATCTATGGGTTGTGCGCGAAAAGACGGCGATATAGGGAAGCTATGAGAGGTGCGCAAGGCACAGCGATATAGGGGATGCTATGGGAGGTGCGTGAATACACAGCGATATAGGGGACGTGATGAGATGTGCATGAAAACGCAGCGATATTAGGGAAGGTATCAGAGGTGCACAAAAACACAGCGATATAGGAGAAGTTATGAGAGGTGTGCGAAAACACAGCGATATAGGGGGAAGATATGAAAGGTACACGAAAGCACAGAGATATATTCGTGAAGGAATGGGAGGTGCACGAATACACGCGATATAGGGGACGTTATGAGATGTGCATGAAAACACAGCCATATAGGGGAAGGTATGAGAGGTGCACGAAAACGCAGCGATATAAGGGAAGGTATAGAAGGTGCGCGAAAACAGGGCGATATAGGGGAAGGTATGAGAGGTGCACGAAGGCACAGCGATATAGGGGATGCTATGGGAGTGCACGAAAACACAGCGATATAGAAGACGGTATGAGATGTGCATAAAAACACGGCGATATAGGGGAAAGTATGAGAGGTGCGCGAAAACTTGGCGTTACAGGGGAAAGCATCAGAGGTGCCAGAAAAGTCAGCGATGTAGTGGAAGACATGAGTGGTGCGCGAAAACAGGTCAATATAGTGTGAAGGTATGGGATGTGCGCGAAAACAGGGCGATATAGGGAAGGTATGAGAGGTGCACGAGAACACGGCGATATAGGGGGAATAATGAGAGGTGTGCGAAAACAGTGATACGGGAGAATGTATCAATTGTGCGAGAAAACACAGCGATATAGGGGAAGTATTGAGAGGAGCGAAACATAGCGATCAAGGTGAAGACATGAGAGGTGAGCACAAACACGGCGATACAGGGGAAGCTATGAGAGGTGAGCAATAACACAGCGATAAAGCTGAATCTATGGGATGTGCGCAAAAAGAACAGCGATATAGGGGAAGCTATGAGAGGTGCGCAAGGCACAGCGATATAGGGAATGCTATGGGAGGTGCGCAAATACACAGCGATATAGGGGACGTGATGAGATGTGCATTAAAACTCTGCGATATTAGGGAAGTTATGAGAGGTGCACAAAAACTCAGTGATATAGGAGAAGTTATGAGAGGAGTGTGAAAACACAGCGATTTAGGGGAAGGTATGAAAGGTGCACGAAAACACAGCGATATAGGGGAAGGAATCGGAGTGCGCGAAAACTGTGCGATATTGGGGAAGGTATAAGAGGTGTGCAAAGGCACAGTGATATAGGGGATGCAATGGGAGGTGCGCGAATACACAGCCGATACAGGGGACGTTATGAGATGTGAATAAAACCACGGCAATATAGGGGAAGTTATGAGAGGTACACAAAAATACAGCAATGCAGGAGAAGGTATGAGAGGTGCCTGAAAACACAGCGATATAAGGGGAGGTATGAGAGGTACACGAAAACACAGCGATATAAGGGAGGTTATGGGAGGTGCCTCGAAAACAGGGTGATATAGGGAAAGGTATGAGAGGTGTGCGAAGGCACAGCAATATAGGGGATGGTGTGGGAGGAGCAAGAAAACACAGCGATATAGGGGAAGATATGAGAGGTGTGCGAGAACACGTTGATACAGGGAACAGTATCAGAAGTGCGAGAACAGAGCTATATAGGGGAAGTAATGAGAGGAGCGGAAACACAGCGATATAGGTGAAGATATGAGAGGTGCGCGAAAACACGGCAATATAGGGGAAGCTATGAGAGGTAAGCAATAACACAGCGATAAAGTTGAAGTTATGGGATGTGCGCGAAAACAGGGCGATATAAGGGAAGATATGAAAGGTGCGCAAAAACACAGCGATGTATGCGAAGCCATGAGAGGTGCACGGGAAACAGGGCGATATAGGGGAAGGTATGAGCGGTGCGCGAAGGCACAGCGATATAGTGGATGCTATGGGAGGTGCGTGAATACACAGAGATATAGGAGACGTTATGAGATGTGCATGAAAACACGGCGATAGTCGGGAAACCATGAGAGGTGTGCGAAAACACAGCGATATAGGGGAAGGTATGAGAGCTGCGTGAAAACACAGTGATATAGGGGAAGGTATGAGAGGAGCGCGAAAACAGCGATATAGGTGAAGGAATGGGAGGTGCACGAAAACAGGGCGATATAGGGGATGCTATGGGAGGTGCGCGAATACACAGCGATATAGGGGACGTTATGAGATGCGCATAACAACACAGCGATATAGGGGAAGTTATGAGAGGTGAGCAAAAACACGGCGATACAGGGGAAGTTATGAGAGGTGCGTGAAAACCCAGCAATATAGGGGACGTTATGAGATGTGCATGAAAACACGGCGATATAGGGGAAGGTATGAGAGGTGCACGAAGGCACAGCGATATAGGGGATGCTATGGGAGGTGCGCGAAAACACAGTGATATAGGGGACGGTATGAGATGTGCATGAAAACACGGCGATATATGGGAAGCTATGAGAGGTGCGCTAAAACACGGTGATATAGGAGAAAGTATGAGAGGTGCGCGAAAACTTGGCGTTACAGGGGAATGTATCAGAGGTGCGAGAAAACACAGCGATGCAGGGGAAGACATGAGAGGTGCGCAAAAACAGGGCTATATAGTGGAAGCTATGGGATGTGCGCTAAAACAGGGCGATGTAGGGGAAGGTATGAGAGGTGCGTGAAAGCACAGCGATATAGAGGACGCTATGGGACGTGCGCGAAAACACAGTGATATAGGGGAAGGTATGAGAGATGTGCGAGAACACGTCGAGATAGGGGAAAGTATGAGAGGTGCGCGAAAACTTGGCGTTACAGGGGAATGCATCAGAGGTGCCAGAAAACAGAGCGATGTAGTGGAATACATGAGAGGTGCGTGAAAACAGGGCCATGTAGTGGAAGCTATGCGATGTGCACGAAAACAGGGCGATATAGGGTAAGGTAAAGGAGAGGTGTGCGAGAACACGGCGATATAGGGGAAATTAAGTGAAGTGTGCGAAAACACAGCGATACGGGAGAATGTATCAGATGTGCGATAAAGCACAGCGATATAGGGGAAGTATTGAGTGTAGCGAAAACATAGCGATCTAGGTGAAGACATGAGAGGTGCGCGAAAACACGGCGATATAGGGGAAGCTATGAGAGGTGAGCAATAACACAGCGATAAAGGTGAATCTATGGGATGTGAGCGAAAAGACAGTGATATAGGGGAAGCTATGAGAGGTGCGCAAGGCACAGCGATATAGGGGATGCTATGGGAGGTGCGTGAATACACAGCGATATAGGGGACGTGATGAGATGTGCATGAAAACGCAGCGATATTAGGGAAGGTATGAGAGGTGCACAAAAACACAGCGATATAGGAGAAGTTATGAGAGGTATGCAAAAACACAGCGATATAGGGGAATGTATGAAAGGTGCACGAAAACACAGAGATATATACGGGAAGGAATGGGAGGTGCACGAATACACAGCGATATAGGGGACGTTATGAGATGTGCATGAAAACACAACCATATAGGGGAAGCTATGAGAGGTGCACGAAAACGCAGTGATATAAGGGAAGGTATAGGAGGTGCGCGAAAACAGGGCAATATAGGGGAAGGTATGAGAGGTGCACGAAAACGCAGCGATATAAGGGAAGGTATAGGAGGTGCGCGAAAACTGGGCGATATAAGGGAAGGTATGAGAGGAGCACGAAGGCACAGCGATATAGGGGATGCTATGGGAGGTGCGCGAAAACACAGCGATATAGGAGACGGTATGAGATGTGCGTAAAAACATGGCGATATAGGGGGAGGAATGAGAGGTGCGCGTAAACACGGCGATATAGGGGAAAGTATGAGAGGTGCGCGAAAACTTGGCGTTACAGGGGAATGCATCAAAGGTGCCAGAAAACACAGCGATGTAGTGGAAGACATGAGGGGTGCGCGAAAACAGGGCAATACAGTGGAAGGTATGGGATGTGCGCGAAAACAGGGCGATATAGGGGAAGATATGAGAGGTGCGCGAAAACACAGCAATATAGGGGACGCTATGGGACGTGCGCAAAAACACAGTGATATAGGGGAAGGTATGAGAGGTGTGCGAGAACACGGCGATATAAGGGAAATTATGAGAGGTGTGCACAAAAACGGCGATACGGGAGAACGTATCAATTGTGCGAGAAAACACAGCGATATAGGGGAAGTATTGAGAGGAGCGAAAACATAGCGATCGAGGTGAAGACATGAGACGTGAGCAAAAACACGGCAATACAGGGGAAGCTATGAGAGGTGAGCAATAACACAGCGATAGAGGTGAATCTATGGGATGTGCGTGAAATGACAGCGATATAGGGGAAGGTATGAGAGGTGCGCAAGGCACAGCGATATAGGGGATGCTATGGGAGGAGCGCGAATACACAGCGATATAGGGGACGTAATGAGATGTGCATGAAAACGCAGCGATATTTGGGAAGGTATGAGAGGTGCACAAAAACACAGTGATAAAGGAGAAGTTATGAGAGGTGTGTGAAAACACAGCGATATAAGGGAAGGTATGAAAGGTAAACGAAAACACAGCGATATAGGAGAAGTTATGAGAAGTATATGAAAACACAGAGATATAGGGGAAGGTATTACAGGTGCACGAAAACACAGCGATATAGGGGAAAGAATCGGAGGTGCGCGAAAACAGGGCGATATAGGGGAAGGTATGAGAGGTGCGCGAAGGCACAGCAATATAAGGGATGCTATGGGAGGTGCGCGAATACACAGCGATATAGGGGACGTTATTAGATGTGCATGAAAACACGGCGATATTGGGGAAGCCATGAGAGGTGTGCGAAAATACAGCGATATAGGGGACGGTATGGGAGGTGTGCGAAAACAGGGCGACGTAGGGAAAGTTATGAGATCTGCGCGAAGGCACAGCAATATAAGGGATGCTATGGGAGGTGCGCAAATACACAGCGATATAGGGGACGTTATGAGATGTGCATGAAAACACGGCAATATAGGGGAAGGTATAAGAACTGTGCAAAAATACAACGATATAGGAGAAGTTATGAGAGGTGCGTGAAAACATACCGATATAAGGGAAGGTATGAGAGGTGCACGAAAACACAGCGATATTGGAGAAGGTATGGGAGGTGCGTGAAAACAGGGCGATAAAGGGGAAGTTATGAGAGGTGCGCGAAGGCACAGCAATATAGGGGAAGACATGAGAGGTGCGCAAAAACAGGGCAATATAGTGGAACCTGTGGGATGTGCGCGAAACCACGGCGATACAGGGGAATGTATCAGAGGTGCGAGAAAACACAGCGATATAGAGGACGCTATGGGAGATGCGCAAAAAAACAGTGATATAGGGGAAGGTATGAGAGGTGTGCGAGAACACGGCGATATAGGGTAAACTGTAAGAGGTGCGCGAAAACATGGCAATGCAGGAGAATGTATCAGAGGTGTGAGAAAACACAGTGATATAGAGGAAGTAATGATAGGAGCGAAAACATAGCGGTATAGGTGAAGACGTGCGAGGTGCGCGAAAACACGGCGATATAGGGTAAGCTATGAGAGGTGAGCAATAACACAGCGATCAAGGTGAAGCTAAGGGATGTGCGCGAAAGCACAGCGATTTGGAGAAGGCATGAGATGTGCGCGAAAATACATCAATATAGGGGAAGGTATGAGAGCTGCGTGAAAACATAGTGATATAGGTGAAGGTATGAGAGGAGCGCGAAAACAGGGCTATATGGGGGAAGTTATGAGAAGTGTGTGAAAACCCAGCGACATTGGGGATGTTATGAGATGTGCGCAAAAATACATCGATATAGGGGAAGGTATGAGAGGTGCGCGAAAACAGCAATGTAGGTGAAACTATAGGAGGTGCGCGGAAACAGGGCGATATACGGGAATGCATGAGAGGTGCGCGAAGGCACAGTAATATAGGGGAGGGTATGGGAGTTGCGCAAATACCCAGCGATATAGGGGACGTTATGAGATGTGCATGAAAACACATCAATATAGGGGAAGGTATGAGATGTGCGCAAAAATACATCGATATAGGGGAAGGTATGAGAGGTGCGCGAAAACAGCGATGTAGGCGAAGCTATGGGAGGTGTGCGAAAGCATAGCGGTATAGGGGAAGGTAGGAGATGTGCATGAATACACAGCAATAGTCGGGAAGTCATGAGTGGTTTGCGAAAACACAGCGATATAGGGGAAGGTATGAGAGCTGCGTGAAAACACAGTGATATAGGGGAAGGTATGAGAGGAGCGCGAAAACAGGGCGATATAGGGGAAGTTATGAGAGGTGCGTGAAAACCCAGCGACATTGGGGACGTTATGAGATGTACATGAAAACACGGTGATATTGGGGAAGGTATGAGAGGTGTGCAAAATCACAGCGATATAGGAGAAGTTAAGAGAGGTGCGTGAAAACACAGCAATATAGGGGAAGGTATGAGAGGTGCACGAAGGCACAGCATTATAAGGGATGCAATGGGAGGTGCGCGAAAACACAGCGATATAGGGTAAGGTATGAGAGTTGTGCGAGAATACGGCGATATAGGGGAAATTATGAGAGGTGTGTGAAAACACGGCAATACGGGAGAAAGTATCAGATGTGGGAGAAAACACAGCGATATAGGGGAAGCTATGAGAGGTGAGCAAAAACACGGCGAT
This sequence comes from Mobula birostris, assembly GCF_030028105.1. Lineage (NCBI taxonomy): Eukaryota > Metazoa > Chordata > Chondrichthyes > Myliobatiformes > Myliobatidae > Mobula > Mobula birostris. Next base: position 66,715 of record NW_027275041.1, read on the forward strand.
ACAGGGGAAGCTATGAGAGGTGAGCAATAACACAGCGATAAAGGTGAATCTATGGGTTGTGCGCGAAAAGACAGCGATATAGGGGAAGCTATGAGAGGTGCGCAAGGCACAGCGATATAGGGGATGCTATGGGAGGTGCGCGAATACACAGCGATATAGGGGACGTTATGAGATGTGCATAAAAACACGGCAATATAGGGGAAGTTATGAGAGGTACACAAAAATACAGCAATGCAGGAGAAGGTATGAGAGGTGCGTGAAAACACAGCGATATAAGGGGAGGTATGAGAGGTACACGAAAACACAGCGATATAAGGGAAGTTATGGGAGGTGCTCGAAAACAGGGTGATAAAGGGAAAGGTATGAGAGGTGTGCGAAGGCACAGCAATATAGGGGATGGTGTGGGAGGTGCACGAAAACACAGCGATATAGGGGAAGATATGAGAGGTGTGCGAGAACACGTTGATACAGAGAACAGTATCAGAAGTGCGAGAACACAGAGCGATATAGGGGAAGTAATGAGAGGAGCGGAAACACAGCGATATAGGTGAAGATATGAGAGGTGCGCGAAAACACGGCAATATAGGGGAAGCTATGAGAGGTAAGCAATAACACAGCGATAAAGTTGAAGTTATGGGATGTGCGCGAAAACAGGGCGATATAAGGGAAGATATGAGAGGTGCGCAAATACACAGCGATGTATGCGAAGCCATGAGTGGTGCGCGGGAAACAGGGCGATATAGGGGAAGGTATGAGCGGTGCGCGAAGGCACAGCGATATAGGGGATGCTATGGGAGGTGCGTGAATACACAGAGATACAGGGGACGTGATGAGATGTGCATGAAAACGCAGTGTTATTAGGGAAGGTATGAGAGGTGCACAAAAACACAGCGATATAGGAGAAGTTATGAGAGGTGTGCCAAAATACAGCGATATAGGGGAAGTTATGAAAGGTGCACGAAAACGCAGTGATATAAGGGAAGGTATGGGAGGTGCGGGAAAACAGGGCGATATAGGGAAGGTATGAGGGGTGATCGAAGGCACAGCGATATAGGGGATGCTATGGGAGGTGCGCAAAAACATAGCGATATAGGAGACGGTATGAGATGTGCATAAAAACATGGCGATATAGGGGGAGGTATGAGAGGTCCGCGTAAACACGGCGATATAGGGGAAAGTATGAGATGCGCGAAAACTTGGTGTTACAGGGGAATGCATCAGAGGTGCCAGAAAACACAGCGATGTAGTGGAAGACATGAGAGGTGCGCGAGAACAGGCCAATATAGTGGAAGGTATGGAATGTGCGCGAAAACAGATGCGATATAGGGGAAAACAGATGCGATATATGAGAGGTGCGCAAAAATGCAGCAATACAGGGGAAGTTAAGAGAGGTGCGTGAAAACACAGCGATATAAGGGGAGGTATGAGAGGTACACGAAAACACAGCAATATAGGGGAAGGTATGGGAGGTGCTCGAAAACAGGGCGATATAGGGAAAGGTATGAGACGTGTGCGAAACTCAGCAATATAGGGGATGGTATGGGAGATGCACGAAAAAACAGTGATATAGGGGAAGACATGAGAGGTGCGTGAAAACAGAGCGATATAGGGGACGCTATTGGACCTGCATGAAAACACAGTGATATAGGGGAATATATGAGAGGTGTGCGAGAACACGGCGATATAGGTGAAATTATGAGAGGTGCGCGAAAACACGTTGATACAGGGAACTGTATCAGAAGTGCGAGAACACAGAGCGATATAGGGGAAGTAATGAGAGGAGCGGAAACACAGCGATATCGGTGAAGAAATGAGAGGTGCGCGAAAACACGGTGATATAGGGGAAGGTATGAGGTGCGCAAAAACACAGTGATGTAGGCGAAGCCATGCGAGGTTCACGGAAAACAGGGCGATATAGGGAAAGGTATGAGTGGTGCGCAAGGCACAGCGATATAGGGGATGCTGTGGGAGGTGCGTGAATACACAGAGATATAGGGGACGTGATGAGATGTGCATGAAAACGCAGTGATATTAGGGAAGGTATGAGAGGTGCACAAAACCACAGCGATATAGGAGAAGTTATGAGAGGTGTGCGAAAATACAGCGATATAGGGGAAGGTATGAAAGGTGCACGAAAATGCAGTGATATAAGGGAAGGTATAGGAGGTGCGCGAAAACAGGGCGATATAGGGAAGGTATGAGAGGAGCTTGAAGGCACAGCGATATAGGGGATGCTATGGGAGGTGCGCAAAAACACAGCGATATAGGAGACGGTATGAGATGTGCATAAAAACATGGCGATATAGGGGGAGGTATGAGAGGTGCGCGTAAACACGGCGATATAGGGGAAAGTATGAGAGGTGCACGAAAACTTGGTGTTACAGGGGAATGCATCAGAGGTGCCAGAAAACACAGCGATGTAGTGGAAGACATGAGAGGTGCACGAGAACAGGCCAATAAAGTGGAAGGTATGGAATGTGCCCGAAATCAGATGCGATATAGGGGAAGGTATGAGAGGTGCGCGAAGGTACAGTGATATAGGGGATGCTACGGGAGGTGCTCGAATACACAGCGATACAGGGGACGTAATAGGATGTGCATAAAAACACGGCAATATAGGGGAAGTTATGAGAGGTGCGTGAAAACACAGCGATATAAGGGGAGGCATGAGAGGTACACGAAAACACAGCAATATATGGGATGGTATGGGAGGTGCACGAAAAAACAGTGATATAGGGGAAGACATGAGAGGTGCGTGAAAACAGAGCGATATAGGGGACGCCATTGGACGTGCGCGAAAACACAGTGATATAGGGGAAGATATGAGAGGTGTGCGAGAACAGAGCGATATAGGGGACGATATTGGACGTGCGCGAAAACACAGTGATATAGGGGAAGATATGAGAGGTGTGCGAGAACACGGCGATATAGGTGAAATTATGAGAGGTGCGCGAAAACACGTTGATACAGGGAACTGTATCAGAAGTGCGAGAACACAGAGCGATATAGGGGAAGTAATGAGAGGAGCGGAAACAGAGCGATATAGGTGAAGAAATGAGAGGTGCGCGGGAAACAGGGCGATATAGGGGAAGGTATGAGCGGTGCGCGAAGGCACAGCGATATAGGGGATGCTATGGGAGGTGCGTGAATACACAGAGATATAGGAGACGTTATGAGATGTGCATGAAAACACGGCGATAGTCGGGAAGCCATGAGAGGTGTGCGAAAACACAGCGATATAGGGGAAGGTATGAGAGCTGCGTGAAAACACAGTGATATAGGGGAAGGTATGAGAGAAGCGCGAAAACAGGGCGATAGAGGGGAGATTATGAGAGGTGCGTGAAAACCCAGCCACATTGGGGACGTTATGAGATGTGCATGAAAACACGGTGATATTGGGGAAGGTATGAGAGGTGTGCAAAAACACAGCGGTATACGGGAATGCATGAGAGCTGCACGAAAACAGCGATATAGGTGAAAGAATGGGAGGTGCGCAAAAGCACAGCGATATAAGGGAAGCTATGGGAGGTGGGCGAATATACAGCGATATAGAGGACGTTATGTGATGTGCATAACAACACGGCGATATAGGGGAAGCTATGAGAGGTGAGCAATAACACAGCGATAAAGGTGAATCTATGGGATGTGCACGAAAAGACAGCGATATAGGGGAAGCTATGAGAGGTGCGCAAGGCACAGCGATATAGGGGATGATATGGGAGGTGCGTGAATACACAGCGATATAGGGGACGTGATGAGATG